>NW_025063692.1:3637500-3652500 GCF_018153295.1 Drosophila grimshawi
ACTTGTGTATGTATACATATATGTATATGTTATATATATATATATATGTTATATGTGTAGATGTTAGGGGAGGGGGCATGCTTTGTATAAGTATAAAATTCTAAAAAGAAGTATTAATCCTTAGCTTAAACATTTGCCAACCGCAGCAAGCTACACACACACACACACACACACATACACACACACACATACACAGACACACACACACACACCGAGAGCTAGAGGAGACTGGTGCGCCATTTTGCTGCTCTGTGTGGCATACAACGCCGCAAAGTTTTGCCTTATAAGTCGCCGTCTACACTAAAATGTCCCTTTTTTATTGTATATGAATTGTATTATTATTATTAACACTATTACTAAGAAGAAGAGGCTTAGAATATCCAACGGTCCATTGACATGACCGTTGTAGACTAAGAAGTCACCCAACTAAACTGGGTATTTATAGCAACGAACTATGCATGTGCCGTGAAGGCGAGGAAGAATCCTCAATGCACATCCCAGTAGAGTGTATTGCTTTAACCGGGAAAAGGTGCTGCATCCTAGGGATGCATGTTATGAACTTCAAAGACATAGAAGCCCTCAACCCAACAAAGATTCTAACATTTGTGCAGGATCTGGGCTTGATGGAGGAGCTATAGGCTCAGCAGGGGGCACAATGGATCTTGAATAGATCAAATTATAATAATAATAATATTAAACATTATTATCCCTATTGAATGGTATCTATGCATTCTAATTATTGAGTATTTGAGCAAAAAAAGCTAGAAACAACAATAGTTCAAGCAGAGAACGTCGGGATCCCCAAGTCTGACTAGACTTAAGCGCAGAAGAAGTCAGCAGTGCTGACTTCATATATGTATTTAAGCACGTGTAAACACTGACACACACACACACACACACACACACACACACACAGATGCAGAGGACAACTACTCGTTTCTTCTGCAGATTCGTCCGTTCGCCCAATCTGAATCTCGATTGCAGTCTTAGTCTGAGTCGCAGTCGCCGCTTCTAATCCGCCCATGGAACGTCGATCCCGAAATGTCTTGACAACAACAACAACAACAACAAGAATCCTGTTCTTAAGCGGCAGAATAAGAAGAAGAAACAGCAGCAACAGCAGCAGCAGCAGCAGTGCTGACTTCGTACTTACTTTTGGCTTCGTATCGCTTTTATTCAAATTCATAATCGCAAAATTTTTATATTCTACTTATGCTCAAAGGACGCGTGTGTGTTTGTGTGTGTGTGTGTGTGTGTGAGTGGTAGGGGGCATAAGGACTAGTGGTTGGCTTTGTGCTGAGCCTACAATGGGGGCCACCCATTCGATATCGCCCCGATATCGCCTCCGCCCGCCTGTTCTCCAACGCCTTCGCTTCATACTGAGCATCATCCATCCTCAGAGCAGCCAGCACATCCTTAGTCCTTATGCCATACCATACCATTCCATACCATTCCATTCTATGCCGACCCGTTGTCGTCGACGTCTTCTTTCGTCCCGTCTCGGTCTGTGGGCCTAACCCCAACCCCAACCCCAGCCCCATCCCCGCCCCCTTGCTGTAATCGGAAACTTTCCTCTTTCTTAACATTTTTCATCTTTTCTTTTTTTTTTTTTGCTTTCATTTTGCTTGTGCCAAAAATACAAAAAGTACACTGGCGGGGGCTTGGTGAAGGGGGGCAGGGAAGCGAAGGGGGGAGGGGGGGACAAAAGCGCTGAGAATGGAATGAATGAATAATAAAAGCGAAGCACTCGATGGCGTAGAATTTGAATAGAAGCTTAGTTTTTCGCTTATACAACAAAAACTTTCTTTTTTTAGGGGTTGTTTCCAATTTTTTTTTACTTTGCTCGCGACGTCGATGGCAACTGCAAACGGCGAAGCTGTGCGACGAGCGGGGAAGCGGGGAGGGGCGGGCGGGTGGCGGCGCGACGCTGGTGTTTGCGGGTGTGTGTGTGTGTGTGTATTTAAGTTGCACAGTCAGAAAAGGGCAAGGAAAGCGTTTTTACAAAACGACACACACACATAGAAACAACACACACACACACACACACAGTAAGCAAGCAAGCAAGCAGGCGAGCGAGAGCAAGAGAGATAGATAGATAGATAGCTAGAGATGGGGAAGAGAGAGAAAGAAAGACAGAGAGAGAGTGGGAGGGAGAGAGAGAGAGAGATAGACGCATAGTAGACGCAGACGCAAGACGGCTGAAGAAAAACTGAAAAGTTTATAATTACTTATTTTTTGATGAATTGGGTAAATATTAAAAAAGAAAAAGAAAACCGAATCGGGGCTGTGGCAGGGACACGGGGTGCGGCAGGCAGGCACGGGTGCGGGAGCGGGTGCGGGTGGTGGCAAGCAACGGTAATAGAACTGAAGCGCTAACTGGGCACGGCAAGGGGGCGGCTTGGGACCAAAACTTGAAGCGCCAGCAGCGGCAGCAGCAGCAGCGGCAGCAGCAGCAGCGGCAGCGGCAGCGGCAACAACAGCCAAAAAGGTACAGCGCGCGAGCTTAAAAAGAAATACGACTACATTAAAAATTATCGATCGATTTTGTTTTTCTTCTTTTTTTTTTTATTTTTTATTATTTGCCAGTCCCCGTTGCTGCCACTGTTGTTGTTGCTGCTGTTGTTGTTGGTTGAAAATTACAAGCAAGGCAAACTAAATGGGGAAACAACAAGCAGTCGCTTATTCTACTTAGTTGCTGCAACCGTTGTTGTTGCTGCTGTTGTTGTTGTTCTTGTTGCTGTCGTAATGGCCATTAGAGTTATGTCAGCTTATGGATTGTCTGTCAACGGTAAAGCTTAACTAGTCCCAGCAGCAGCACCAACAGCAGCAGCAGCAACCAACAAAGTGTAACCAGGGGCCAGTCAGGCAGTCAGTCAGTGTGGCACTGCTGCATGTGGTTGGATGGGAGATGGGGGATGGGGGGAGTGCAGCATGCAACTGCCACTTCGAGAAGTTTTTGCACTCAGCATAAATAATTGGCCGGATTGTTAGACAATCATCCTCGCGACTAGCAAAACTTTCTTGTTTTCCGTAATCATTTCTAAATATACAAATGAAAACGTTTTTTTTTAATATTTCTTAATAATCAAAGATATTTGTAAAAAGTTGAAATTTCTAAATTCTGTAAATATCAGAATATATTGCCTATATAGCTCGGTCGGTATTTTACACATACAAACACACAAAATACAAACAGTTTCGATTCTCATTCGAATTTCGAATTTCGAATTTGACGAGCTGGTTTGCCGATAATACTACTATCAGAGAGTTGGGCGGCGGCTGCTGGGCGTGGCTAAAATTTTAACTTCATTTGAGCAATTAATTTTGTTAAATATGTAATTAAATTGTGCAAGGAAGTGTTCACGACAACATCATCAGCAACAACAGCAACAACAGCAGCAACAACAGCAACAACAGCAACAACAGCAACAACAACAACTGCAACAGCAACAGCAACAACAAATTGGAAGTTGTCGCAACGTCGACAGACATCCTTATTAAGTTTAATTGAATTTGTCGTTTGTTTTTTTGCATTGCGCATGTTGCATGTTGCATGCTTCATGTTTTGCCTGTGTGCCCTTCGCTTTTTTTTTATATTCATTTTGTTAATCAAATAAACTCTAAATAATCAAAGAGCGCAAAATAAGAAGTTTTTCAGTCAGTGCAACCAAGTCTTACCCCTTACTTAGAAGCCGCCAAAAACAGTCACTGCACCCTTCTGCACCTTCTACCATTTATTTCTATATTATGTTATGTGGCAGCAACTGAAGTAACCCGACGAGGCAACGCGACGCCAACGAGCGATGCCAAAGGAAATGCGCTTTATGAATTTTATTAAAAGAAAATTCCCAATTCAACCCGCCGCCTCCCCCTGTGCCTGTCTGTGTTGAGATTAGCTTTCAGCTAGCTGTTGCAACAGGAGCAACTGTTGCAAGCACTGCAATCGCAAATAACTCCAAATTAGATGGAGTCGCTGGCTTTGCTGTCCTTTTTCTTTTATAGAGGGCATAATCATTCTTTCGTACAGCTTGTAATACATTGAGGAGGGGGAGACGCCTCCGACCCAACAAGGTTTATATATATATATGAAGTCTATGTGATCTCAGACAGTCTTGCAGCTGTCAACCTTGACTACAGCACTCTAGCACACTCAGATAGATCGGAGTTGGCCGAATCGAATCACTATCGCAAATAGCTGCCATGGCAACAATCTGTCGAAAGATGAGTTCTTGCAACAATCGATTGAAAGCTGAGTTCTTGCATTATGAACAAATTTATTTAACGAATTGCGCTAGGTAAACTTATTTAATATGCATGTTATTATGCATCTGCATGTCCACAGCAGACTGATATATCTTATAGCTGTCAGATGTCGACTGATGTATAGCTGCTCTGTGGCCTTAACTGGTTGGTCATTACAACTCAAAGTTGGCTTTATTGGCCAACAAGCTAACCAAAATTGTTGGCATTTAGACTCCGCTCGAAAAGGGTATCTCATCTTCGTTCTTACTACTCTTTTTTTGTCTTGTTTTTCGCTGTTAATCGCTATGTCACTTTGTCGGTTGGTCGCTTTGTCGCCTTGTGTTTACTGGGCCGTTTATCGCTCTGTTTGTCATTTAGCCTGCTCCGAGTTCTGCTTATCGTGAAACCGGGCTTATCAATGCCAAATATATGAAGAGGCAGGCCAGCCAGGCAGCCAGGCAGCCAGCCACATCATGAGGCAAGAGGCGGAACAAACAGAGACCGTTAAGAGGCCGGCGATCGTGACTCATACTCGTGCTCACATTCCCATCGACAGTGCTGCAGTGTTCTTCCTCTCTCTCGTTCTCTCTCTCTCTCGCTCTCCTCTCCTCTCTCTCTCTCTCTCTCGCTGTCTCTCTCTCTCTCTGCGTCGACATAGACAGTAACAACAATCATTCCGGCTGTATACAATATCCCAGCCACTAAGCAGCATTGCCTGCCCCATCAAAGCAAAGCCTCTCCAGTGCCCCATTGTCGAATGCAAAACTTTGCCAACTAACTGCCAAATATAAATATACACACACTAGTAGTAAGTGTAGAATTGCCCTCCGTCTCCTCCATCCCTCCACTCTCTATTTACATACTTTCAAATGCTGCCAAGGGGCGGCTCATCAGCCATTGCCATTTCCATCGCCATCGCCATCGCCATCGCCATCGCCATTTCCCTTTGCTTTTGCCTTTGCCCGCAGCTTTCTTAGCGCCAGGAAAATCTGCGGAATTTATAAAATTTTCATAGTTACAACTTTCTTTATGCTGTGCGCGGGAGGTGTGTGGGGGGCGGGGGCGGGGTTGGGGGGTTGGTTGGTTTGTAGGAGCTGCCGTTAACTTAATGTGCACTAGAGTCGCAGCTAGAAAACCGAAACCCAAAACCAACCAGCCCAGCTCAGCCAGCCAACCAGCCCTCAATCCCTCATCCCTGCCACTACATCCCCCCTCCCCCCGTTATACATCTTCACATCTGCCCCAACAAATGGCCGCTTCTATTTTGCAGTTTAGTTTCAAATACATTGCTGCTGTTGCTGCTTATGTTGCTGCCACTTCTGCCACTGCTGCCACTGCTGCTGTTGTTGCTGCAATCTTTTTTGGCAATATTTTTTGCGTGCTGCTTCTGCTATACACAAGACTCTCCATTATTATTATTATTATTATTCTTTTTTTGCTCCTTTTTTTTGTGTGTGCTGTTGTTGTGCAACTGGGATTAAAAGAGAGGGAGCTAACGAGGGGGGGGAGGGAGACAGACACATACATATAGCTCGAGACCAAGACAGAGAGAGAGAGAGAGAGAGAGAGGGAGAGAGAGAGAGAGTGAGAGAGACAGAGAAAAGCGAGTGAGTGAGGGAGATAGAGAATAGCGTAATAAAAGGCTGCTGTCTTCATGTTGTTGTTGCTGTTGTAGTTACTATGAAGCAAGTCTCGGCTCGACGCGAACCCAGCGAAACAAAAAACCAGCAACAAACCAGTGAAGCCCCAACGTTAAACCCCAGCCTCCCTCCATCCCCCATCCCCCATCCCCCAATCCCCTGCTCAAAACACAGCTCCTTACGCCTGCCGCTGCTTGGCAAACAGACGCAAACTTTTCAGCGCTCTAACAGTTTCTCCTATACCTAAAATATACCGTCAATGGGTGGGGTGGGTGTGTTGAGGGGGGAGGTAAACGGCAACCGAGAATGAAAAGGAAAACCCAAAGAAAATGTACGCGCGCGAGAAATGTTAAAAAATATTTTTATAGCTACGCGAACGTTAGAATAGTGTTTGCGTTCAAGCTGTGTCTGTGTCTGTGTCTGTGTATACACATACACACATATATATATATATATATACATATATATATATTCATACATTAAATGTGTGTGTGTGTGTGTGTGTGCGACTGCTTCTGCTGCTGATGCTGATGCTGATGCTGCTGCTGCTGCCAAAGTTTGAAGGTCGACAGCGCCAGCAGCGACGTCAACGTCTTCTTCTTCTTATTCTGCTGCTGCTGATGCCGATGCTGCTGCCAAAGTTGTTGTTGTTAGTCAAATGGGGTGTTGATTGAACGGTTGGTTGCCCGCCCACCCGCGTCTTGTGAACAATCCACCCATCTACCCGCTCCCGCCCCCCCTCGAACCGTACTGTTTTTTGTACGTTGTATTGCGCTTAGACACAAATTTTACAATCCACCCACACAAAAATCCTGCAGCAGCCCCGAAAAAAGGCAGCTATTGGCATAAGCAAAACAGGCTAGGGGACCAGAGAGGGATGTGGGGTTGGGGGGTTGGGGGGTGGGGCAGGGCACAACAAGGTAGTTGAAGAAAAAGTCAGAGCTGGATGGTTACGGAGGATGGGCAGAGGAGGGGAGGGGGGGAGAATGTAGGGGATTGGGAGCAAGTTGGCAAAAGTATTACTTGAGCATGTATAGAAAGATTGGCAACTAACGTTGAACAGCAGCAGAGAAACAGAACCTTTCTCCTGGTAGGGGATTGGCAGAGATAGCGGGCGGCTTCTGCACTTAACGTAGTCAGCCGCACCAACCCCCACCCCCTACCATCTACCCTAGCCAGCCCACCCCCCTAGTGCTGCTCCTCCGCTCCTGGTGCCGTTGTCGCTGGCGCAGTTAGCAAGCTGTGTGCACTAAATAAATTGTAATACAAAGTTTCGCTGAATTATTATGTATTCAAATCGATATCAGGCCGAGAGTTCGAGTTATGTTTGTGTGTGTGTGTGTGTGTGTGTGTGTGTATGAGTTGGTGTAGTGCGATTTCTTTGCTTGCCTCAGTTCTTGCGTACAGTTGTGCGTGGTGCGCATAGTTGTGAGCTGAGCGGGAACGGGAACGGGAACGGGAGCGTGAGCCAAGGGTTGACCTGACCTGACCTGACCTCACCTGACCCGACCTGGCCATAGCATAAAAGTTTGTAGGTTGCTCGTTTCACTTGTTCTGTTGTTGTCTGTCTGCCTGTCCGCCTGTCTGCCTGCCTGCCTGCTTGCCTGCCTGCTTGCCTGCCTGCCTTTTATTTGATGAGTGCCACTTGCAGCTGCCGCATCATGTGAGCCAACATTTAATGAGCTGATCAACATTTGCACGATGATCAGCGGGGTCAACGATAACGATTCAAATGGTTATCGCATAACGCTGCGGCACAATGTCAACTAAGAAACATCAACTCGGGTCATCTGTGCAGCGAGGTTATTCCTTGCCACTGACTAAGCCCAAATATCTTAATCTTGCTATATATACATTCAGGCATGCATACATTATATAATATTATCATATAATTTAACAAGAACTTGAAAACATAACCTTCAAAATCTCGATCTAAACTTGTGTATCTTGGCATCTATATAGTTAAACATCTATTGTTTAGTATTAATGTAAAGTGGCATTAGTCAAGAAATAAAAGAAAGTTTTTTGTGCACAATTAGCACCACAATAAAAGTCTCTATATTTGATAAGAGTTTTTGTTTCTTCTCAAAACAATTAAATCAGCTTGATAACAACACAGTTCTTCTTCTTGAATTGTTACCTTTTCAACAAATTATTCACTAACGAAAATGACTGTCCAAATAACCGTTTGCAATTTGGGAATAATAATGTCGATCTTACATAGATTAGATATTCTCAGTCGCATTTTAGTTTAAGTTTTTACACTGCTACCAAAAAACCCAAATTAGAATTTATATATAATGAGAGCTCAGATTGTCGTTGCGTGCGTTAAATAAATATATAATATATATATAATATTATATATAATATATATGTATATATATATATTTATTTGTTAGCTGCACTGCGGTAGTCGTGCCACATCGCGTATACTTGATACGAATTCTCATGCACCAACAATTTATGGCAGCTTGTTCGTTCAGTGTTTATTAGTATTTTGTTGATGTTTTCCTGTTTCTGTTTCTGCTGCTGCCGTTGCCGTTGCCGTTGCTGTTGCTGTTGCCGTTGGCATGTGGCACACACGAATTTAGAAAAACCATCCTTAGACCAGAAGCAAAGGCCTCAAAGGGCTTCATCAAAGCACGGGTGAGCGAAGTTAAGTGGCGAATAGTTTTGGGCTTAGGGCCGGGCCAGAGGCAGAGGCATCTGCTACAGCAACACACACACACACACACAGACACACAGAGAGAGCGAAACAAACGAGGGTCCGGCTGCAAAAGCTCATTTAGTTATTTTCACCGAAATTTACAGTATTTTTATTTATTTTTTGCAGAAAAATACATTTTGTTTTTATACCTTGAACCCATTAAAATTTGATAAAAAGGGTATGCTGAAGTTGTGCCAAAGTATCTGCGACCGATATATATTTATATATATATATATAAGAACAAGCGGATATCAGAGATATTTTTGAATATAAGTTTATTTTTTATTTTATTGACAACTTGGCTTATTTTGCAATTATTATAATTTATTATAATTTATGATATTTATTATATCTATTATAATTATTATATATCTAATAACTTCCAACAAACTTTTCAAATGGAGTTTTTTAGCAAATGATCCTGGCTGGATAAGTCAGGGTATGTCGTCGTCGAGCTCTCTCTCGACTCAGTCAACATTCTTACTTGTCTTTTCTGTTTTTTTTCTTTTAATTTTTTTTATTTTTTTTTATTGCACTCGCCTGCCTGCTTGCCACAGAGTCAGCGGCAGAGTCAGAGACAGAGTCATAGCCATAGTCATAGTCATAGTTCTAGAGTTCTTCTGACTGCCTCATCCTGCCACAGAGCAGTGAAAAAAAATGAAATGGGGCCTGGGGCTTGGCAAAGGCTGGTGTGGACAGTCAGACCGCCCGTCGGTAGCATTTTAAATATAATTATAATATAATTTGGAACGGTATTTTTTCGCGTTTCTGCTGCCACATTATGTGTGCGCGCTCATCTGTGTGTGTTGTGTGTGTGTGTGTTGTGTGTGTGTGTTGTGTGTGTTGTGTGTGTTTGTTTCGGTATTAGCAGCACTTTGCTGATAAGAGGGTGAAGGAGAGGCAGCAGAGCCTCTCCGCGGGGGGAGGGGTGGCGGGGAGAGGCATCACTGCATTGTTAATGCAATTTCGCTTTGCTGCCGCGTTTTTGTTATGCTTTCGTATTAAAATAATTATACAATTTTTTTGTTTTGTTTATTTTACTTTTTTTGTTTTGTTTTTTTTTTTTTCGGTTTTTGTATTTGGGGCCATTTTATGCATGTGTAGGAATACTTCTAGCCGGCACTGTAAATATGGTTTTTGCTTTTGTTTTGCATGTGTGTAAACTGTAAATTGTAAAAGTCAGTTTTGATACTTTTTTGCCATTGCCATTGTTGGCGCTTCTTCTTCCTATTTTACTACTTTTTTTTAAACGAATTCTAGCATGTAATTTCGTAGAAAGTTTAGTAAGTGCTATAAATAAATTCAAATGGAAATGCAAAATGCGAAATGCAAAATGCGAAATGCAAAATGCAAAATGGGAAAAATGCAAAAGAGGAAAAATATGTGAAAATGTGTGGCATACAACACACACTTGCACACTTATACAGCACATGTTATATGCCTCATTGCACTAATCCCCCTACCCAAAATAAAAAAAACATAAATATATATATATATATATATATATATTCTCTCATTCTCACACACACAGAGCCGATTGCAGTGGCATTCTCAATCATTCTCAATTCGTTGCACAAGCCCGTGCAATCCAAATCCAAAGTTTTTCAATAAGCCGAGAGTCAATCGAGTCGTCGGCACACAGAGCCCTATAATGTAAATATTCAACAAACATATATCGATAATGCATATACATATCTAGTTCCACAAATAGCTGCACAAGTTTTTTAATAACACAGCCAGCACAATAATCAGGCGCTTGTGGCGCTGTGGTGCAAGGCAAGGCACGGCAACATTTCAACAGCAAGTTTATTTTTACACCTCATGCAACTTCAGTTTCAGGCGACTCAAATAACCAACGCGGCGAATGCGTAATAATAATGACAGCTGACCAGACTGACTGCCAGACTGCCAGACTGCCAGACCGCCAGGCTGCCAGGCTGCCAGACTGCCAGACTGTTGCCTGGCTGACAGGCTGATATCCTGCAACAGGTAGCTTGCGAGTGCTTCGTTGTATGTGTGTGTGTGTGTGTGTGTGTGGGTGGGTGTGGGTGTGTTGGGTGTTTTTGCTACTTGTCTTGTGGATTTTCCACGTTTCGCTACGCCTTGTTGCGCCTGTCGCCGTGGTGGCACGGCAAGATTCTCGATGGCAACCAGCTGCAGACAGCCGTGACCTTCGTTGGACAATGCGAAACTGTGCCACATGCCTCGCAGTGAGCCGGCAGTTGGCTGTCGTCTGGCAGCAGTGGGGGTAGTGGTGTGGGGTGTTTGGGGTGGCAGAAAACGACCAAAAGCAATTCACAGTTCGCAACTGGCAACTGGCAACTGGCAACTGGCAACTCACAAGGCAAGGCAGGACCTTGCCGTGGAGTTTTCAAACAAATAAAGAATCGAAGGAGTATTCGCCAACAAACAGGCAAACATTGCCACACACACACACACACACACACACACACAGCGAGCAATGTTCAGTGTTCAATGTGTTCCTCCTTTTCACTGCTCGCTCTCCCTCTCTCTCCTTCTCTCTATCTGCTTCGCTCTCTCCCTCTCCCTCTCTCTCTCCCTCTCTCTCTCTGCCATTCTTTTGCCATTGAAAATTAAAATGCCGGCTGCCCATTCCAAGTTGAAGTGTTTGTCGCTTTTTGCTGCCGCGGACTTTTAACTTCCGGCTTCAGTCTGCTGTCTCTCTCTCTCTCTGTTTTTCTCTCTCTCTCTCTTTCTCTTACTCTCCCTCTCACACGCTTTCACGCTGTCGCTGTGACTGTCTCTGTCTGCTCAGCTGTGGCATGTTGGCCTTGTCGACAGCCGACAGCCGACAGCCGGCAACCGACAACTGTCTTGACCTTGCAGCTGGCCTCTAACTGGCAGACTGAGCGTCTACCTGTCTGCCAATCTTACGCGTGCTCCTGCTCCTGCTGCTCCTGCATGTGTGTGTGTGTGTGTGTGTGTCTGTTTGTAATGATAATCCGCATAAAATTACAAGCAAAGCGCAGACGACAAACGCCCACACACACACACACACACACAAGGCGACACAAGGCGAACCAAAAGTAAGGCCAAGGTCATTCTCATGCCCCACACTCGCATCCACATCCACATCCACAACGACCACACACACACACACACGCCAATTGGCCAAGCAAGTAAAGTCGTCGGCGCGTGGCTCACTTTCACTCGCATAGCCCGAAAAAAGCCAAGCAACTCATTCCCCATTTGCCGCTCCCCCGCCACACACTCTGCAGAACACACTCATCCTCAGCCAGACAGGCAGCTAGCCAAACGAACGTCCTAAGGTCCTTAGCAGCAGCATATGTGTGTATGTGCGTGTGTGTGTGTGTGTGTGTGTGTGTGTGTGTGTGTGTGTGTGCTTGTGTGTGAGAGTGTGTCAACCAGTCAAGAGCATATGTGAATTCGACGCGGCGCCCAAAAACATTTCCTGCCCATGTCCTCCTCGTAGTCCTGGCGACTGTCTTTCTCTGTATGTCTAGTGTGTGTGTGTGTGTGTGTGCTTGTATGCGTGTGTGTGTGTGTGTATATGTGTGAGTTCTTAAGTTTTTATGGCTTGCTGACTACTACTTCCGGTTCGGGGTCGGTCTCCGGGTTTGGGGTTGGGGGTGTTGGTGTTGGGGTTGGGGTTGGGGTTGTGGGTCTGAGTCTGGGTCTGGCTCTGGCTCTGGCTCTGAAGCCGGTTCTGTCAGGCAAGGCAATGAATATATTAACACACTGCCACACACACACACACACACACACACACAACGCGACTTACCGCCCACAGCACCAGACAATGTCTTATTGTGCCAGTGTGTGCCAGTGTGCGTGTGTGTGCGAGTGAGTGCGAGTGAGTGTGTGTGTGCGTGTGTGTGTGTGTGTGTGTGTGTGTATGCGAGTCCTTGACGTCCGGCGTTAAATATACACAGTGAGACAGTGAAACTGGCCGTGTCCGTGACTCCGTCGTCTGTGTGCCACCAATGTGTTTGCCCTGCGCTCTTCTGCCAAGTTGCCATTGTTGCGCCTTAGGGCGTCCTCACGCAACAAGTTGACAGACACACACAAACACACAAACACACACACACACACACACAGATACACACAGACAGACAGACAGACAGAGAGACAGAGGGACACCAGTACACCCAAATCAACAAATTATCACACACTGCCAACAGACGTCGTGTCTGTCTCTCTGTACGTCTTCATCTCCATCTCCATCTCCGTCTCCGTCTCCATCTCTATATCCATTTCGAAAGCCTATACAAATCTCCGACTACCCCCTCCGTCCCGCCTTAGCCTCTAGCTATGGTTTCTATGGACATCTCTTCTATTCTATGCGTCGTCTGAGTGTTTGGCTTGTGTTTAGTGCTAGTTGAGTTCGATAATATGGAAATTTATTTTTTTTATGATTTTCTAACCCGAAACCAGCAAAGCAGATAACTTGCCACTGCAGCCAATTGTGCGTGTGTGTGTGCGAGTGTGTGTGCGAGTGTGTGTGTGTGAGTGTGCATGTGCCAATAAGGAAAATCCTTACACAAACTTACCGTTATTGTTGACAAGCAAACAAAACGACAAACATAAACGGCAAATCGAGAAATGTAAGCGAAAATATATGGAAAAGCTGTCCGTTACAGTCCGAGAAGCCCGAGAAACCCGGACCTGGACCCGGACCTGCCCTCACTTACACACTTACACACATGCTCATCATGTTCATGTGTAACACACACACATTGAGCGAGAGAGCGACCCTTGACCCTTGCGAGCAGGGCGGGCAAAAGGGGGACAGACAGACAGACAGACAGACAGACGGGCAGACCGTAAGACTCATGAGCGCTATCACTTACTTATGTCATGTCAGACAGGTTTGCGACCGTGGAAGGGTTGTCGGATTGTCGGCTTGGCGGATTGGTGGATTGGCGGACGATTGTCTGTCACTCTGTCGGTGGTTCTGTCGGTTGGTCGGTTGGTCGGCGCTGCGTCCGCGTCTGGGCCGTGTCTCGTTAAGTGTTTTGCCAAAAGATTTGATGCACGCTTTGAGGTTGAGGTTGAATTTTGTTGGGTTGGGGTCAGGCTTAGGGTTAGGGTTACAGCTCAGTGTGTCTGTGTGTGTGTGTGTGTGTGTCTTTGTGATTTGGGATGAGAGATGTGAAGTTGTGCGGGGTTAAGGGATGAGGCTATTCACACGGCCGACTGCTGCCAACACCAGCCAGTTGTTGTTGTTGTTGTTGTTGTTGTTGCTCGATTGCTTCATTTGCATTTGTCAGCAATGGGACATGTTTTAATCGACGCACACACACACACGCACACATATGGGAGAGCAGGGCAGGACTGGGCAGGGCAGGGGCGGTTTTAGTGGTCAGGGCAAGAGGACACCCCATTTGGATTTGGCATTTATTTGTTGCTGTTGTTGCTGTTGTTGTTGTCGTTGATAATGCCTTTTAAATTGCTGCCTATTTTGCCGCATTTGAGGCGATCGCTTTTGGGACAAAAAAAAGTCGCCTGGACAGGGTCACGAACTCTGAGGTCAATGGGCCTGTTTAAGTTAATGTGTGTGTTGTGTAGTAGTGGTTTTTGATTTTTGACCTGTGGCAAGGGTTCAAGGGTTTACATGACCGCCTCTCCATCCCCCCCCCCATAATCACAGTGCTTTTTTTTTTTTGGTTTAGATCTAAGCTAAGCAATCGCAAAAGAACAAAAACTATGCAACTAGACAACCCCCTTTGGCAGCACTCGCTTTAGGGTTGAGAAGTCAAGGGAGTTAATTAATAGCTTGTTGAACTTTGAACCCAACTAGTCAGTGGACAGTGGACAGTGGACAGTGAAGAGTGGCCAGTGGAGAGTGGCCAGTGGACAGTGAAGAGTGGCCAGTGGTAATGCGAGTAGCTGCTAAATCTGCCGCAGGCAAGATCCGTGTGGAATCTTCAGCATTTTTAGTCGGCAATGGCTAATTAGTGGCGACCATCCAGAATATTTGTTGTCTATATATGAATGTCATGGGGAGTGGCAGAAGCTGTGCAGAGCGTGATGTGGCTGATGATGAGGGGGATGACGTACTCAACGCTCAATTTAAAAGAAAAAGTTTTAAATTAATTATTAGAAAAAGCATCAGCTGCGGTGCGGTGTAGAGCTCCCAAGAAAGGGTAGCGTCCCCGAGGTTTTCATGCCACATTCAGTGCACACACACACACACACGCACACAACCATCGTGTGTGTGTGTCACCTCCCTGGGCAATTTCCGTTGCCAAATTGAAAAATTGCGCTCGCGCAAAAGTTTCGTTGCCTTGATTTGGGGCCCCCTCAAAAAACACATACCAACTCCAGGTGGGAGAAAGGGGAGTTGGTTGCGAGCACTAGTTAAGCGGCGAGGTACGGCGTTTTTACTTTTCATACGCTTATTACATCATTCCACAATGTTCAATGTAC
>NW_025063692.1:3657500-3675000 GCF_018153295.1 Drosophila grimshawi
ACCAACCAATGCCACTAAAATGCACATGCTGAGGATGCTGACCTCATATCACATAAAAACCAAGCACATCAAAGGTGGTCGAGGGGGCGAGGGAGCGAGGGGAGGTGGTTCATTCATACTTGCAACGACATCGTAAAGAAAATAGACCTGCTTGCAGCAGACAGTCGTCGCAGACATTTCATAATTTTCATATTAGCTGCAATAAAAAGAGTTTCAGTCCGGCAGCACTAAACTAAGATGGCATTGTGGCTGAGGGGGGACAGGAGACAGGGGACAGGGGACTGGGGTAGGGGTTGCTGTGGTTAGGGGTTAGGGGTCAGGGGTTGCTTTGGCATTGGAGGCAGCCACAAAGCAGAATAACAAAAATCGAAGCGTGCACAGGTCATTAAAGTGAACGAAGCGGGTTGGGAGAACTAACACAATTGTAAGTGTGTGTCTGTGTGTGTGTGTGTGTGTGTGTGCATCTTCCTAATCAACCCTTTTACGAACCCTAAAAACGAACGGAAAAATTGTAAGGCAACAACAGCAACAGCAACAACAACAGCAACAACAACTATAACTGAGCATAACAATAAAATGTAAAATTAGAAGCGGCGGCAGCGCTGCCAGCAGCCGTTGTTAGGGGCAGTTTTTATGCTGGCCGCCGCGTCGCGGCCGACTTCAATTACAACAACTACATAAGTATGGCAAAAAAATAAAAAATCCCAAAATGAACCCCAACCAAAGAAAACCAAGCCAAACCAAACAGAAGAGAACAGCACAGAACAGCACAGAACAGACCAGAACAACCTGAGCATCGCATCCATCGATGAAACGGAATCAGGCAATGAACAAGAATCGTAGCACAACATTAGGCGGGCAGGGTCATATCAGCCAACTGTGTGTGTGTGTGTGTGTGTTTTTTTTTTGTGTGTGTGTGTGTGTGTGTGTGTGTGTGTGTGTGTGTGCGACCAAATACAAAACACAGACCAAAGGGGCCTTAAAAAACTACTTTAAGCGCATGATCAGCGGTATTTTTGGTTTGGCCCAGCCACTAACTTGCAGCAAGCAACACACAGGCGGCATTCAATACACACACACACACACACACACACAGAGAGACACACACACACACAGAGAGACACGCACACACGCACAGCTTCCGCGGCATCATTAAGGGTAGTTTCCAGCATCGTAAAAATATAGAGAAATAAAATTGAAAAAAAAGCAGCAATAATAACAACAGCAACAGCAACAACAGCAACAACAACAGGAGCAATAATAAGGTCGGAATACGACGACGACGAAGATGACGACGACGACGACGACGATAAAGAGAAGGACGAGAAGTAGCAGGACCAGGACCAGGACGAAGACGAGGGCGAGGACGAGGACGAGGACGAGGACGAGAAAAGACGACTACAAAACACACTGTGAAAACAAAAAGCGTAATAAATAAAATGTATCAATATAGAAATTTTTGGAAAGAAAATTGGCGGCAGCGCTGCCAACGGAAGGGAATTGCTGCTCGCTTGGCCATCGGAATTACATCGAGCCAAATCGAACCAAATCGAACCAAATCGAAACGAATCGATGCCAACCAGCAAGCAGCAACTGAAATAGAAATCGAAATAGAAATCGAAATAGAAATAGAAATAGCAACTAAGCTGGAGCGTTAACCAACTACAATTTTAGAGCCGCGTGCCACCCACAGCCACACACAGCAAGCTGCCAGCCAGCCAGCCAGCCAGCCTGTCAGCCACTCTCTGTGCTGACCTCCCACCTCTTAAATATTAGACCCCCCCCTCACCACCCCTCTGCCCTCCTCTGGCTGACTTGAAATCAATGAGCGGCATTTCAACCGCGACAGCGACTGAGGCAGCGACAGCGACGGCAACTGCGACAGCGACTGAGACGGAAACGGAGACGGAGACGGAGACTTCGAACGAATACGAGTCGAGTCGAGTGGCGAAGTGAAATCTCTGTTATTAAGTACTAGTTGAACTGACGCTTTCGAGTACATATCGATAGTATCGAGTACCGGGCATATATAGTTTGGGGCATAGTTAGGCCGCGCTTCCTTGCCACACACACACACACGCATATATATATATATCTATATATATATTGATATATATGTATGTTGCAGGCACAGCCGAAATCAAACGATTAATGTGCCTGCTGCCCAGGCAGGCCCACAACCCTTGCGCCGCGCCTACGCAACGCAGTTTGCCGCGTCGTGTCGTCTTCGTCGGCCTCCCCCTTGCCACTTGCCACTTACCACTTACCCCTTACCCCTTACCCAGCCATACTTCTGGATGCCCTTCATCCTTGTCCGCGTCCTCGAAATCGTCGTCGACTTTGACGTCGTCGGCTGCTCTGGTGAGCGTCTTCTCAACTTTCCTTTGCCATTCCCATTCCCATTCCCATTCGCATTGCCAACTCCCAACTCCCATTCCCACTCCCATCCCCTTACCGTTTCAGTTTCCCTTTCCCTTTCCCTTTTGCTCTTGTCCTACCACCTACCACCTACCACCTACCTCCCGCCCTCCTCTGCCCAGATTCCCTTTCCTATTACAGACACCCCCTCCCTCGCCCGGCTTCATCATTCTTACAGCAGCCATTAAGTTTTCTCGCTGTAATAAAAAATTTTCCTTTTTTGCCGCGCATCACAGAGCGTTTATGTATGTATATGAGTGTGTGTGTGTGTGTGTGTGTGTGTGCGGGTGTGTGTGCGTGTGTACCTTTGTGTATGTGTAGATACTAAATTTTCTAGTTTTTTTTTTTTTTATTTCCCTTTTTACTCTATGCTTTGCCTTGCCTTGGCATTAGTGTTTATTTTTTTGAAAAGAAGATTTATGTAAAACGTTCGGGGAGTAAGTGGCAGAGCAGCAACGTGGCAGCGTGGCAAAGCAGCAGCCAGCAGCGGCGTCAACGTCAACGTCAACGACGATGTCGATGTCGACGCTGACGTCGACAGCGCTAGCAAAATAGTCGCAGATGCTGTTGCTGTAAGTTTCACGGAGTCAAAAAACAAAACTGCCGAAAAACCAAACGCACCACCACCTCCACCTCTCCCTCCGCCATTCCCCATGCTTCGCTCTTCGCCTACCTCAACCTCTGGCTGCCCTCACCCCTCACCTCCGCTCCTGAACTACCGGCAGACGCGGCCACCACAAGACGGTGGCTGTGTTGCCTCTGGAGCCGCTGCGCTTGACTGCGAATGCGACCGGACTGGCAACTGGAACGGCATTGGGAACGTGCTGGGGTAAGACATTCGTTTGCCTGGGGTTGCTTGCCCCATCCACCCACCACCACCCACCCCAACCTCACCTTCTTCTTGCTGTGGTCCTACTTTCCGCGTCGCGGCATGTTCAAGTTTTGGCAAGTTTTGTGTTTAGATTTCTAAGTCGCTTGCCAACTCCGGCAAAACGGATTTTCAACTATAAAATATACAGATACATATATAATGTATATATGTACATATATATCTACATATATATATATATCTATATATATAAGTATTCATTTTTTTTTCTTTGCTTTTCTGTTTTTCCACTGTGCCGTCTCCAACCGAGGCAACGTTCGCTAATGCGAATAGTAGCTACAGATACCGAATATTACACTTTATTGTCCTGGCGTGCCTGACTAGTGTACCCAGAGTACCCAGTACCCAGTACCCAGCTCAAGTCTGAATGTCTGAAGCAAATTGGGACAGCAACAAAGGAGAGCGATTCGTGCTCAGCACGCACTGATTAGGAATCACCTAAGAAATGAGTTGAAAGAAATGTAAAATGAACTCAAGTGGGAAGTTGGAAGCTATCCTAAAACCAATTCAAGTCACTCATTTTTTTACTGATATCTTTTAGTCAAATTTTAATTAAGAAAGTCGACTGACTTTTGATAATGAAAAGGCTGAGTAAAGTTTTGACCCGTTCCTAAAAATACTTTTCAGGCTCTGATCAGAATCGCGTTTCGAAACTTTGAACATAGTTTTGTTCTAGAAGTCAAGCAACGATGATGGAGAAAATCAGATCACCTTTTGGCAATTTGATAAACTTAAATTTGAGTGCAGTGTTAATCTGGATATTGATGTCAATTATGGCACAAATGCATTTCTCTGATATTTAGTGACATTTGTTTCTTTTTTCATGTAATTTTGATCGGGTTTTGAGTGGGGTTTTTGCGGAGAGTGGGGGAGGTTTGTGTGTATTGTGTGCGAGCGACCTTGAGTTGAGGGTTCATTGAACACGTTGCAGTGTGTGCAGTTATTGACCAACTGGCAACAGTCGCTTTACGCAAGTGTCAACAGCAGCGGCTGCTGAAGGAGGCCTGTGTAAAAATGGTTGGCTGGCTGGCTGGCTGGCTGGCTGGCTGGCTATGCACAAAAACAAAAACGAAATAAGCAGCAAGGAAAACCCACAAACGAAAACAATGTAAAGACAATGGGAAACCAGCACACATTCAATATTTGCACAACAAGGCAAATGTGGCATTTTTGGGCCATTGTTTTTAACCATGTTGTTCAGTTAAAGCTCGTGCCCGGTTAGCCGGGCCGATTATTTAATCAGCTGCTGTTTACAAGATCAAACCAACGATCAATGACTGCATCAGTTAACTAGCTTTAGC
This sequence comes from Drosophila grimshawi, assembly GCF_018153295.1. Classification (NCBI taxonomy): domain Eukaryota; kingdom Metazoa; phylum Arthropoda; class Insecta; order Diptera; family Drosophilidae; genus Drosophila; species Drosophila grimshawi. The sequence goes on from NW_025063692.1 coordinate 3,662,109, forward strand.
TATAGCTACATACATGGCTATCATCACCACTGTAACACCGTCTCACCGGTGGGCCACAAGTCTCAGCCACGTGCCGCCAGCCTGCATGCATACATATCTATGAGCGTAAACAAATAAACAAACAAACATCCAAACAGACAACACACAAAACAACAATAACATCTAGCTGAAAATCGAAGTGAAAGAAACTTTTCTTTGGCCCAGACACACACAAACACACACCACACATACACACCACACACACACACACACACACACACACACACACACACAGTCTCAGTCGTTGGTGGCTGCCGCATTTTGTCTCTGAACTATGTGCAACACTAATAACAACAGCAGCAGCAGCAGCAGCAGCAACAACAACAACAATACAAGAAAAATGCCACAAAACGTGCTTCTAAGTTATTTTTCATTTGCCTCTGCAGAGAGGGAGACCAACAGAGAGGGAGAGAGAGAGACGGTGCTGGAGCCAGAGTTAGAGGCGAAGGCATACACATACATACATATATACATATATACACACACACACACACACACACACACAGGCATAGGCAGAGCATCCCAAGCCACCTGCCATAGTTGCTGTTGCTGTTGCTGTTGCTCTGTCATCCATACACCCTTCCAGCTATCCCAGACACACACACACACACACACACACACACACACACACACACACAGACAACACAACAAAAGAACGGCGAGTAGTTAGGTAACGGCAACGGTAACTGTAACGCTAACGGTAAGGGCAACGGCAGGCATTTTAAGATTTATGTCGGTGATTATTTCTAAGTTTTTGTGCGCTTAGCAATGCGCCAACTCCGACTCCGACTCCGACTACGACTACGACTCTGACTACGGTTCCGTCTCCGTCTCCGTCTCCCAGTCCTTCTCCGGCCCGAGTTTGGGTTTGCGTGGTCAAAGCCAGCATAAGAAAGGTATCATTGTAAATGGCACGTAGCGCTGCCAAAATAGTGACCCTAAATGCCTAGGCCAGTGCCAGTGCCAGTGCCAGTGCCCCCCTCCCTTTGCGCCTTTGAACATTTGCCCCTTTGCTATGTGCAATGTACGTGCCACTGGCCGGACAACATAACTAATACGCCGTATTGTTGTTTACTCGCTTATCCCACTCGCCAAACCCACTCGCTGCACTCTCGCTGCAAGCTCAACCAAACATGCGAAGAAGGCAATCAACGGTTCTCAACGGTTGGTTATTAAATGATAATTTCATGCGGCAAGTGTCTAAATTATACATGCAACTAGTAGTTACAACAGCATTGGCATTAGTCACAGCAGCAGAGTCACAGAAGATGAGCCGAACGAGAGAGTCGAGTTCGTGAAGATCGTCGATAAGAAGTCGTCAAAAGTTGTGACAACTTTCGAGGATAATACTAAGTCGTTCTTTTATAAAGTCTTTTCTCAATTCCAGGGAACATTGTGCCAATTATTAGGAAGAAATATTAATAGCTTCCAGGGAGTTCTTCTTATAAATATTAGTTTATTAGTTTTCACGGAGAATTTAAGCTCGAAACCCTTTCGAGGAATTTTTTCTGAGAATCAGGATTTGCATTTCGATGCTTTTTAGTATTGTTCTATATTTTCTATTATTAGGAAATGTTTAAAATGCCTTTCTTATGCCTAAGAATGAGAAAAACCTGCAGTTTTCTGGCCGCGATTATTTAATATTCAGGTCGATTCTTATGCTGGGTGTCGGTGAGTAAGTAAGCTAGTAGGTAAGTAAGTGATTGCAATTGCAGTTGCTTTTGCATCGGCTGCTTTGTTGTTGCTTTGTTGTTGCATTAGTAGTAGTTGTTGCCAAGTTGTAGTAGCCACAGTAGCAGCAAGTCAAGTCAAGCAATGCTAACAGGAATCGGCATCCAAATGTATCCAGATGTATTTAATTTTTTACTTCTCTGCGCTTTTGTGTTCCTCTCTTCCTCTCTTCCTCTCTCTCTCTCTCTCTCGCTCTCTCCCACCTACCCCCCGCCCACTTGCCGTTAACCAAACTGCTCTCCCTTTCTTTGTGTCCGCCATTGTTGGTGGTTCTCATGATTTGGCTCGCCGTCGTCGTCGTCATCTCTTCGTTTTTTGTAAGCACAATACTACTATTTTCTTATTTGCTGTTCTTGTTGTTATTATTATTATGACTGTGCTTGTTATTGTTGTTGCCGTTGTTGCTGTTGTTGTTACATTTAAAATGTTTTATTTGGCCATTTGTATGTTTTATGGGAGCCCTGTCGTTACTGCTACCTTCCAAATCGACCCATGCCTTATGCCCCATGTCCAATGCCAAATGCTCAACGCTCAATGCTCAACTGCCTAGTGACTAGTGCCTAGTGCCTTCTGCTGTCCGTCTTTGTGCAGAGTTCAAGTTATTCACATACACACACACATAGCAACACACATATATTCACATGTATAGGTACTTATGTATGTATGTATGTATCTATGTGCAGGTATGCCCATTTAGTACACACACACACAAGTATTAGATGCCAAATTATATCAGGCAGCAGAATTGTAATGGTTTGCAGAGTTACTCTTGAAGCCAACCGAATTTTTGCACTATATCAATCGAATCGGGCGATAGTTTAAAGTTGAGTTAAAATTGAGATAGGCATTGAAATATTTGTCACATTTTGTCAGAAAAAAAAAACGTCGCACTGCATTTTAGAAAATTAAAATTCATTTCTAAGCATAAAAAATACAATTCTTACTAATCAGAAACGCTTGTTTCCAATTTTTCAGAAAAGAGGGTCTCGGACTCGATCGCCGAAAAACTGTAAGTTTTTCATATCAAATTATGTAAATTTGTAAGTTATTTAAGTCGGTTTAAGTCTATATAATCTGTAACATCATATATATTTTTTTTCTACATTTTTCAAAAATGTAGCCTGTAATTAAGAAAGTCAAATTTTTAGTTTTAGAAATATATTTTCTGAATACTAATGTGATTTACACCTGGCAACCGAAAGTGTGCCGAATTTCGCCAAATTCAAAGCCATTTTTTTGTGTGTATATATTGTAATCGTTGATTGCACCGATTGAAAGTTTATAAGACATTAATTCGATAAGGAACAAATAATAAAATCAACTTCGTTCTTTCTTGGTTATCTCTATTACAATAAGACTCTGTATCGAAATGGCAGCAATTTAAAATTGATTTCAAAAATGTTGCAAATGAGTAATGATATACACAACATTCCGATAATCTATTAGTAATGACAATAATAGAGATAACCCCCCCAACTATAAACTGTAAGCAACTATTTTCCCTCTCTCTCTCTCTCACACTATGTGTCTCCTCGGTTTGTCTTTCTCTATGCTCTCACTCGAAACTTGAGCTTTAGATTATAGGCGATATGTGTATGCAATATATATACATATACATATATATATGAATATATTGATTCATTGATCAGCTAACACAATTTACCCGCATGTTTTATTATTATTATATTTTTTTTTTTGATGCTCCCCTGCTTGTTGTTAGCAGACAACTTTCGCTATTACTCGGCTGCTCTCCCCACTCCGGCAAACTAATCGCGATTGCTTCTTAAAGGAGCAGCAGTCGACGATACACACACAACAATGCATAAAAGAGGCACACACACACACACACACACACACACACACACACAAACACACACACACTCTCCGTCACACACACACAAGCACATATAGGCACACACACGCACAGACGAATTCTAAATTAAAAGTAATATTAAGTATGTTATGTTCGAGTGGGGGGTGGGTGGGTGGGTGGAGGGGTGTCATCGAGGGGGGTGAGTTGGGGCATGCCGCGGCGAATATCCACCCTGGTGCCCAACCGCCACGAGCTGACGACATTGAAATGAGAATTTTTAAATATAAAAGGATGCCATACACACACACACACACACACACACACACACGCACACCCCTGCGCCCCCAACTACCTGACATCTACTAACAACAACAACAGCAACAGCAACAACGTGAACATCAACTAATACCCAAGCCTGTTGTTTGTTGTTGGCTGTGTGCTGTGTGCTGTGTGTGTCTACGTCTACGTCGACAGCGAGACTCTGACGCTGCCGTCGACGTCGACGTCGTCGTCAACGCCGGCATCTCCTCAGCAGCCAGCAAGCAATGCAAAAGAAATATTGCAACCCTCGACGCAGGGTTGTGTGTGCTTTTTATTTTCTAAACTTACTGAAGTTGTTTTTGGATTTTTTCATTTTTTCAGTTTTTCAGTTTTTCAGTTTTTTTCTTTGTGTTGTTTTTTTCTCCTTTACTTCTCTGTGAATGCTTTTATTTGTATGTATTATGGAGTACCCGTGCCTAGAGTGGCCGGTGTGAGTTTCATCTACTACTCGTATTCAATTCACAGCAACTCTCTGTGCCAACTAGCCACTACACTGCTACAAACCAGTCGAGTAGTGCTGCTAACAACAACCACAACAACATTAGACCAAGTAAGAATTCTGCACTGTCATATACCCTGTAATCAGTTGTCAAATACATGTTCTACTTTCCCTTTGATAGTTGTCAACAATGAGTATCAATATTAGAATACTTTTTGGACTCAAATTCGATACTGATGAAGTTTTGCGCAGTTCAGATCAGTAATATGTCAATTTATCTTATATATATATATATATTATATATATATATTAATTGCAAGTATCTGTCTCTGATAAAACGAAATAAAACAGATCTGCTAACATTCCAAACAAGTCTCATATAGACGAACCGACATGGCATGGCTAGATGAACTCTGCTGTTGTTGCTGATCACCTACATATATATATATATATATAAATATATATATACATATAAATATATAAATATATATATATATATAAATATATATATATATATATATATATATATATATATACACATCTTTACAGCTCTTGACGACTTCTTATTGAGGATCTTCACGAAGTCGACTCTCTCATTCGGCTCTTCTTCTACGACTAATGCCAATGCTGCTGTTAGATCTGTTAACCAGCGTTGCCACCTGGCAGCACTGTAACTACTTTATATATATATATCTTATAGTATCGGAGATGCTTCCCTCTGCAGGTTACATAGTTTTGCACAGCAAATTTCCAACTCAAATACAATCGCAACAAATCATAAGTGCAGCATATATATATATATCTATATACATGCATACATATACATACATGTGAAGCAAAATTAATTTCAGTGTATGCTTTGTTTGCTCTGCTATGTTGCCATGTGTAGCTTCTGTCGTTTTCATTTTCGTTTTCGTTGTCATTGCGTCTGAAAAGCACCTTTTTTCCACTACAATTCCGCTTATCCGCCTCTCTGCCTCTGCCTCTGCCCCAGCCTCTGCCTCTGCCTCTGTAACAGACGGCAACACACACACACACACACACACACACACACAGACAGTTTTACAAGCAGCCAGCATAAAACATAATATGTATGAGATTTTTTTAACTACGAACACGTAGTTAAAAAAAAAATAAAAATGAAAAACGAAAAAAAATTGAGAGCTGCAAACGAAGATGAAGATTCTGGCAATGGAGCTGAGCAGCGGGTAGGGGTGGAGAGGGGTTTGTGTTGTGGGCGCGCTGCCTACCTAGAAGAAGCGCAACTGCGGCAGCAGCAGCAGCATCGACGCCAGCGTCACCGTGAGCTAAAATTGAAAAAATACAACTACAACGCACGACGACGTCTGCCTCAGCTTCAGCTACAGCTTCAGCTTCAGATACAGCCGCTGCCACCGCCTCAGCTGGCTTTGCCACAGCCAAGTCGCAACTACACAGACACACACACACACATCAGCACAGACACGCACTGTCGCACACACACACACACACTCACACTCACTCACATGCATATATAAACCACCCTTGAAAAAATTTCGCGCAGCAAAATCTAAAGCAAAATTTTGCTGGGGACAACAAGAGGCCCGAAGTGAAAAAGTATAGAAAGAAATGGTGAAATAAAAACCTTGTTTCCGCGCAAGTTACAACAGCCAACAGCCAACCGCCCCCCCATCCCCCGCCAGCCCCCCCTTTACAGCTGACTAAAAAGCTAAGCACACACACACTTACACACACATACACACACACACACACACACTATTTCGCGCAGGGGTTACGAGTGCGAGTGCGAGTGCGAGTGCGAGTACGAGCACATGGCTGTTGCATGCCGCATCCACCTTGAAGAGAAAGTACGATATTTGCTAGCAATAAAAGTAGTAATCAGTCGCGGTGCCTCAGAACGGGTATACAATGAGACTGAGAATGGGAACACCCACACACACACACACACACACACACACACACTGAGAACAGCAAACGAATCGCCGATGTTGCTCTGTCGACATTGCCGAGTTAGAAAGAGATGAGCATTAGAAGCAGCAACGGCATCAACAACAACAACAACAACAACAACAACAACAACAACAACAGCAGCAGCAGCAGCAGTGGTAGGGAAGTTGGGTGGGCGGCGGGTCTAAGGGGTTCGTACTACGCAGGGGGGAGGTGGTGGGGTGGTTGGGCGTACCAACTGCGCCGCGTAACGAGAACTTTTCATTTTATGTAATTTCAGTTCGCTTTTTTCCGGCGCTGCTGCTGCTGCCTTCGTTTTTTTTTTTTTTACTTTTCTTTTTTTGTGCCTTGCTCATTTTTCTATAACATTCGAATTTTTAAGTGAGTGTCGTCCTCGTCGTCGTCGTCGACGTCGGCGTCAGCATCCGCGTCGTTGTCGTCGTTGTAGTCGTTGTCACGCATGCCACTGCTTTGGCGCTGCTTTACTTTTTTACTTTACTTTCCGTTACTTGGGCTTACCCCATTTTTGCCCCTAGCGGGCTGCAATGCTTTTTGCTAACTAAGACATTCGCAGCCAGTGCTTTAGTTCGCCGACGCTGACGCTGACGCTGGCGCTGGCAGCGCTGCTCTGCGCTGCTCTGCTCTGCTCTGCTGGCAGTTTTTGTGTGTTGAAATTACGAAAGCGACATTAATTTTTTAGAATTACGCTTATGCGTGGCAAAGCAGTTAGCCGTGGCAAGGGGGGCTGGGCGGGGGGGTAGAGAAGCGTACCAGCAACGGCAGAGACAGCAAAACTTTCACTAGCAACAGCAAAGAGAGAGGCTGAGCATGAGTGGGGCATGTGGCATGGGGAATGGTTGATGGGTGTGGGGCTGGAGGGACAGTCAAAGTAGGAGTCGCAGCGCAGGAGGCAGCGAGCTTGTAATGGGTAGTAAACGAGCATGTATGTAGTTATATTTTTTTTACGAGAACTTTTATTTGTCTAAAATTGCATTCTGCCACACTCAACACACACCACCTACCACCTACCACCCACCCCAGCTGCACACACACAGACTCATTCACATACACCTTACATACACAAGTTGAGCGGAGGCTGCAAGTTTTTTCACTTTATGCTCAGGTGTGGGTGATATGTTGGGTTAAGGTTTTGGGGTTTGGGGTTTGGGGTTTGGTGGCTAAGGGTTAATGCCTGTCTTTATATTACTCTAAAACCCGGGTTAAGAGTTAAGAGTACTCCCTAATTGCATACCTTTCTATACCTTTCCACTCTCTAGCAAAATCCCAGCTCCCCTTTGAAGGAACTAATATCCTAACTAAGGAGTCACCGGGCTAATACCTCTGTGTCACTCTATATCTCATTATAAACAGTTTGTTTATTGCTATTTTGATCATTTTTGGTTGCAACAATGTTAATGTTATTGACCAGCATCGATGGTTAATGAGCTGAAGTATTATAATACAACCGTGAAACCTAAGACTCAATCCGACAATGATATTATTTGATGGGCTTATGGATGTGGCTATCATCATCAGTTTTGCACATATCAAACAATATTTGTGCATTTCACTTAATTTATGGCTCTCTCTCTCTCTCTCTACACACACACACACACACACACACACACACACAGACACACACACACTTAGACACACAGTCGACAATCGACAATCGAAATGGAATTTTTGTGTGAATAAATAAGTAGAAGCCCCATGAATAATAGCGAAAAATATTTGACGTCACATGCTTTTTATATTGTAATTATAATGGCAAACTTTTTTACTAGCAATATTTCGACACACACACACACACACACACATACACTCGCGCAGCCCGATAAAATGTATATTTGCCTATGTAATGGTTTTTTATTGCTAAAGAATGGCCACAACAAAAAAAATATATAAAAATATATAAAAATAATAAAAATGAATGGAAAAATCGCACACACACACACACACACACACAAAAAAAAAGATATTGAAAAATATTTGTGAGCTTGGGGTTGGCAAATTTATTGATGAAGCGAAAAAACGCAGCCAAATGAAATGTTAATTTTACACACACACACACACACACACACACAGACAATCTTTGTGTGGCAGCTGACACTGCCAACAGCAAACAATGGCAATCACAATGACTGACCGATCCTGCCCCAGTCCCTTGACACATGCCCCCCTCCCCACCCCCCTCGTACGAACCGAACAGCCAAAATGTATATCATGCTGCCAAATCGTCATAAGAGCAACATGACTCGACATCGCCATCAACATCGACATCGCCATCGCCATCGGAATCGAAATTACTCCCCCACCCCTGCTCTGCTGCCCTGCTCTGCTCTGCCCTGCCTTGCCTCCCATCTTATTGTTGGCAGTGAAGCCCAGATATGTATATTGTATAATTCAACTGTTTGCCACATTGTTGCATACGTTGTTTTTTTCCTTCTTCTCCTTATGCTTCTTCGCCCATTAACTCATGTACCACAACTGGCCTGCCTGCCTGTGTGTGTGTGTGTGTGTGTGTGTGTGTGTGTGTGTGTGTGTGTGTGTCGCTGCTTGCATTTGTCTAATAATGGCGTATTCTAAAGTCAATATAATCATATCTGAAGAGATAGAGAGCTACAGCGAGAGAGAGAGATAGAGAGAGAGAGGGAGAAAGAGACAGACTAGAAATCTTTGACCAAAACTTGCACTCTCTTCAACTACGAATAGAGTCAAAAGTTGTCCAAGGCAATTGCAAACCCTGAAATGTCTTTGATCTTAATCATTGCTGTTCATATTTGAAAGTAAAAAAGATCTATTCAAAAATTTGGAATGTCGGAAAAATGGAATGTCGAAAGCGAGAATATACAACTTGTACTAACTCAAAAAAAAAAAAAAAAAAAAAAACACACATAGCTTTGACACACACACACACACAGACACAGACACACTGAGTGAAGGAATGAGCGCACAAAATATACACACATGTATGTGTGTGTGTGTGTGTGTGTGTGTGTGCGTAACTCACACACACACACATACATACATGCTAACGACCCCAGAGACATGCTAAAAATTCGTATAGAACATTAGTTAAAAAATTACTCCGCAGACACGCGCACACACACAGAACACACACACACACACACACACACGCAGAACACACAATTTACATGAGCGCCATTTAGGCGGAAGGGGGCCTATATGCATGCTGTGTGTGTGTGTGTGTGTGTGTGTGTGTGTGTGTGAATGCCAACACACACACAGAGGCACACACATTTGGCATTAGTGGGCGGTGTTAGAAATGCGTGGATCCTTGCTTCTTTTTTCCCCATTGTAAACGACGACATTACTACCTCCACACACACACACACACTCGCACACACACACACACACTCGCACACACACACACTCGCTACTTCTACTTGGTGTTTTTTTTTTTTAAGCACACACGCGCATTTCACATGTGCCGAATGGCGCGAGCTGAAAGTTTGTCATAAAGCACCCCATTAAAAAAGAGGCGCACAGCGCGGCAAAGTTCTGCACTGGACTGAGGCACAACAGTCTCTGTGTGTGCCTGTGTGTGCCTGTGTGTGCCTGTGTGTGTGTGTGTGTGTGTTGCTTGCGCTGGGGTTACCAAGCTCGGCGGCGCACGTGCCAAAACGAGACAGAAAGAAAGCACCCACGAAAATTAAACATAAATGCGAATTAGAAAAACTTTTGCTACACATACAAGAGAGAAAAATAAAAAATAAAAAAAATAAAATTAATTGCTGCGCTGCTGACTGCGCTGCGGACTGCGCTGCTGCTGCTGCTGCTGCCGACAAGCAGCGCAAGTTGCCACAAGCGAACAGTTCAACAAAGCAAGCAAGTTGATCAAATGATTCAACGATCGATCGAGCAAAAGCTCTCGCTTTGATATCCTTGCAGAGTTAGGTATATATATTCTCAATCCCAATCAGCAGCACTATATAGCCAGGTCCATCTCTCTGTCTGTCTGTCTCTCTGTCTGCCTGTTTGTTTGTTTCGAAATCCTTGACTAGTTTTACACATGTTAAACTACTTCCAACATAATATATACATATATCTATATATATATAACATCCTATATCATTCAGCTTCAATGGCAAGAATCGGTCGAAATATGATTTCTTTTTATGCCAAACATATGCGCATAAAACCCACTAAAGATCAGTATTATAATGCCATAAATCCAACATTTGGACAGCAAACTATCAGTTTTTAGTTGGGTTTTTCTGTTTGTAATTTGTTGTCTTGGTACAGACATCTGATATATATATATATATATATATATATATATATCTGTACATACATATATATATATATAGTTTACATCCATATGTGCCCTATAAGTACAAGTGAGGATCAATTTGGTAAAGTGTCTTTTTTTACTTTGATTTTTTTGGTATTTGCTGCTGCTGCTGCTGCTGTTGCTGCTGCTGCTTTTGTTACTGCCACATTTACTGCCTCACATCTCGCTTGCAGTTGTTTTTGGCAATTAACCAAGAGTGGTGGCGCTGCTGTCGTTAGCTGCGTCGCCGTCGCCATCGCCGTTGCCGTTGCCGTTCTCGTTGTCGTCGACGCTAAGGCCCCTCCCCCACACCCACCCAAATTACCCACTTCCCACTACGAAAATAAAAAAAGGTACACACAACACACAACACACACACACACACAACATATACGCACAGTTGTTGTGCTTGGGGTATTGAAATGGTTTTGTAGGTTGGGGGTTGGGGGTTGGGGGATTGGTGGAGCTAACCGCCGTCAACTGCGTCGCACTCCACATTTTTAAATATTTTTAACTGCTGCGCATCGTTTCATGGGTGAGTTTGGGATGGCGCCTGATGTGGAGTTAGGGTTGATATTCGTTTGGCGCTTTTCTCTGTTTGGTTAATATTTTGGCTCGTTTATAGGCTATGCGTGCGAGTGAGCATGTCTGTGTGTGTGTGTGTCTCTCTGTATGTGTGTGTGTACGCTAGTGTTTGTCTGTGGGGTATGCAGATATGTGTGTGTACATAAATGTACACACACACATACACACACACACACATATGCAGATAGGTGTAGGCTGTTCTTTGCTCACACTCACGAGCCCCGCCTCCATACCCAGTGCCCCTCAGCTCATCACCCATCGGCAAGCCCAGAGACATGTGCGTAATATATTAACCGAAAACAACGCAATATAAAAAAAAGTAGGTGGAGCTGTAAAACGCGCACTGCTGACACTTTTGGCTTACTCTTTGCCGTGTCCAACTTCCCCAATTGCCCCATTATCCCACTGCGCCAACACTCCTATATATATATATATATATATATGTGTGTATATATATGTATGTGTATATGTGTATATATATATATATTTGAATTTTCAATTGACTGTCTCTATACATATTGCACTATTTCTTGTTTGCTTTTCCTCATTTCCCTGGCAATTCATAATTAATAATCGATTGGAACACTTACCAATCGCAGCAGCAGAAAAAACGCTCAACGAACTGCAAATTGACAGAAACGAGAAAAATTAGTTGCCATTTATAAATAAAGCGAATAATAAAAATATTAATAATTATAAAAAAAAAAACATATACAAATAAATCATCATGGAACTCATTAATTTGGTGGAATCAAAATGCCAAATGCATACAAATTTAAATGACATGCAGCAACCAGCCAGCCAGATTTGGTACGCACAGTGCTGGCCACAGAAATAGCACTACTTTCAATTTGTTGCCTAAAAACAAAGAGTTCTCATTTTTGACTTGAAAAGTGCTGAAAATTCATTAGCTTCTACTTGCAAAAACAAAACAAATCTGAATTTTATAAAATCTTTCTTCTTTTTCTACAGAGGCTTTTGTTTTGTGCCTTTTTTTCAGAAACATATTTCGCAAAAAATATAAATAATAATCGAGATATGCAAGCTAAGAAAAATTGTGATGAATTTAGCTCTCTCGACTGCTGTGATGTGAAAACAAAAAAAGAGAAAAGAAAAAACAAAAATAAACACACCCTGGAAACTAGATATTTTCTATACTTAAATATACTTTCTGAATATTATGTTGTGAGCTAATACTAAAAACTTCAGGCTGCATTTAAGCTCTATCGTTTCATCAAATTACTCTTGAAAATCCAGAAAACAAATCTTGAAAACCAGAAATATTTCGACTTATATTTGTTGAGGAGTCTTTTGTTATTATTTTATTTTTTTTTTGAAGGGAAAGAAATACTCTCAGAACGAGAGACTTGTATTAATACACAGCTAAATTATATTGACTTTTAATGTTATAAATGTTTTAGAACGGTTGCCAGCAAGGGAGTATAAACTGCCCCTTCCTCCGACCCACTTGAGGCATGCTTGGTTCATTGTGCCACAATGGTTAGTTCCCCTTCCGACAAACTCCTGTTGAACCCTATGGATTAGGAATTCATGTGGATTCATGTCTTTGTCCAAATATTTGTCAACGGCTCAGATGTGCATTTTAAATGATAAACATTAGCCAAAGGCTTACTTTGATAGTTGAAAGTAGAACGAAATGAAATGGATGGCTGTAGAGGGATAGAATTAGGACCGCCCGATCTTAAGTCTCAATTGGACG
>NW_025063692.1:3677500-3720000 GCF_018153295.1 Drosophila grimshawi
TCGCATCGCATCGCATCGCATCGTTCTTCGTTTTGATTCTCGTTCAGTTTTCTCTTCTGTTTGTGTTTCGACGTTTTTTTCTTTTTTTTTCTTTTTTTTTGGTATTTTGCCGGCTTGCCTCAGCCGTTTTGCCGGCTACTACAAGGTGGCAGCAGCAACAATAACAGTTAGTTGGCTCGGACAATTGGACAGCTGTCGGACGGAGCCAGGACGTGTTGCTTGTGCTTGTGCTTGTGCTTGTAACTGTAACTGGGACTCTGTGAATCTGAATCTGAATCTGAATGTGAATCAGAATCTGAATATAAATGAACGAATGTTAATGTTAAATTGAATGTGAATGTGAATGTGGCTGCTCTGATTTGTGCGCTGTTTGATGTTCGTTATCTTAACAACATTGACTGCCACCTATCGAATATATATATTCGATATTCTATTTATATATATATATATATACATATATATCTAGCCTAGAGTTAGTCGCTCTATTCGAGCGTCAGTTAAGGGGCGACAGGGACAACAACAGCCCTTCAACAATAACAACAAATTAAAATTAAAATTTCGAAAGAGGAAAAAAAAAAGTGTGAATATAAATTCACACACACACACACACACACACACACGCACAGAACTCGAATGGTTTTTTCGGCTGGATATTTTTGTGCGTCGCCCCGTCGATTTCCCCTTTTCGACGCCAGTGGGTGGCAGCTGAAAACCACCCAACCACCCACCCAGTCAACTCCCCATACTTGCTGCACATAGTTGTATTTTGGTTTTTTATTTTTTGCCCTTTACAATTTGTTGTTGTGTGTATTTTTTTTTAAATTTCGTGCCGTCGCACGGGGGTTGTTTGTGTGTGTGTGTGTGTGTGTGTATGTGTGTGTGTGTGTGTGATTACGAATATGGCGCCGCATCTGCTCCGGACGCTGCATGCAGCGGGGTTGGTTATGTGAATCTTTTTTTGCTCACACACATGCAAACACTCGCACACACACACACACACACACACACACACACACACACACACATGCGCGCTCACTCTTTTTTTAATATTTTTTTTGCTTTTTTGTTTCAACGTGTTGTTGCTGCTGCTTTTGGTTTTAGCATTTTTCGTTTTTACTTTTTTGTTTTGTTTGCGATTTTCCTTTTGCCAACGTCGCCGCTGCCGCCGTCGCTGCTGCCGTCGCAGTCGCAGCCTTTTTTTACGCCACACGCAGAAACACAAAAAAAAAAAACAACAAAAAAAGAAGAAAAATAAAGCTAGTTGTTGTGCCGGGCCGGGCCGGGCCGGGCAGGGCAGGGCCGAGCGAGCAGCGAGGAGGGCGGCTGCTGCGCTATGACTATTCCACATGACGTAGGCCGCGAACAGCCGGCCAGGGTGGGAAGGTGTGTGTGTGTTGATGTGTGTGTGTGTGTTGATGTGTGTGTGTGTGTGTGTGTGTGTGCGGTAGGCGGAAGGGTAGAACACGTCTATATAGCCAGCCAGCTAGCCAGGCAGCAGCAGGCAGCAGCAGCCAGGCGGCATGGAAATGAGTAATGAGAGTGTTTAGTCCTCGTGTGTAGTTTAGCGGGTGATTTCGATGGCATCGCAGCCAGCAGCAGTCAGCAGCGGACAATTAAACCGTTCTTTTTTTTTTGTTTGTTTGTTTGTTTTTTCTTTTGGTTTTTTAGTAGTTCAGCTCAGCTTGCTTCAGTAGTTAAAATACCGGCCGCCGTCGCAGTCGCAGTCGCAGTCGCAGTCAGACAGTAGCTAAATAGTAAGCAGCAGCCAGCAGCCAGCAGCAGCCAGCAGCAGCAAGGCGACGGTTTCAAATCATAGCATAACATTTGGCGCACTCATTAGCGGAGCCAGACGCCGATGCGTACCCCAACACACACCCCCCCTCCCTCCCTCACTACTCCTACAGCCAGCCACTGTCTCAGCATCTGTGAGTGTCTCTCTGTGTGTGTGCAAGTGTGTGTGTGTGTGTGTGTGTGTGTGTGTGCGTCTATGTGCGTATGTAATGGCTTCAATTGTGTGCTAAATTTTCTATTTCATTGTCGCGCGTCCGCCGAACGACGCCGACAGCGAACTGCGTTAGCCGCCGCCGCCGCCGCAGCATCAGGAGTAGCGGTCGCAGCAGCAGCAGCAAGAGCAGCAACAGCAGCAGCAGCAGAGCAATCGCGTCGTCTTCTGGCTTCGTGCGACGAAGGCTTTTGGCTTCGTGTCGGCTTCGTGCGTTCGCTTGGCCCTTAAGCTCCGGGCAAAGCCGACCGACGATAACAACGAGGACGTCGACGAGGACGAGGACGAGGACGAGGGCCGAGCGCGACTCTTTAGCCGCTGTCGCAGCGCTGCCGCATCGCTGCTGCTGCTGCTGATGTTGCTGCTGTTGCTGCTGTTGCTGCTGCTGCTGCTGCCGGCTCGTCCTGTGGCTGGCTGCCTTGGCGTGCGTTACTTGGCTCACTTCAATTGAGTTCCGTTTTTAAAAATAACGTTAGTTGCTGTTTGTTGCTCGTTACGTGCGCGTGTTGCGACGCGCAACTGAAAACAACCAACAGTCAAGTCAAGTCAAGTCAAGCCAAACCAAAAACACAAACAGAAAACAGAAAACAGAAAATAGAAAACACAACCAGATAAAAAACAAGCAACAAAAAAACAAAAAATAAAAAAATAAAACCCAAAAAGTTGAGCACATTTTCCACACGAAAAAAGAAAAGAAAAGAAAAAACCAACCAGAAAAAAGCATCTGCTTTTCATATGCGAGAAAACAAATCAAATCATTGAAATTAGTGTAAAGCGAACAGTTTTCGTTGTTGAACTTTGTTTTTTGTGCCGACCCCGAGAATCAATCGAGAATTCAAAAATAGTTTTTTTCCCGTTCGTTATATTTTTTTTCAAGTGCGAATACAAATAAAGAGAACACACAGAGAATTTGGCAAAAATCAAATAAAAGCAAAAAACCAACGCGAGCCACAAAAGTGCAATAATAATAATAATAATAATACCAATAATAATAATAATAATAATAATAATAACAAAAATCATTGAAACGAACAACAACGAGAAGAATTCACCTGCTGAGATTCAGTGTTGTGATTGAGAGTGCCGCAAATAGTGTGTGTGTGTGGCAAGCCAATACGCGAAACCCAAACTCCAAGTCTCTCCTCCACACACACACAAATACACACGCACACACACTCTCAAGCGAAAGCTCAAGCGAAAGCGAAAGTGAACGCTGCTGCAACAGAGGCCAAGGCGACGACAAACAGAAGAAGCAACAGCAGCAGCAGCAACAGCAGCAGCAACAGCAGCAGCAACAGCAACAGCAGCAGCAGCAACAGAGCTAAACGAAAACAAACAAAGTGCAATCCATAACAGAAACTAGAGACGAGAGCAGCTGGAGCAGGAGGAGTAGGAGTAGACTCGCCTTCTTCTTCCATCTGAAACATGTAAGTGTGCCAGAATCAGTGCAAGCTCAGCACAAATATCACAAGTCTAAGCACGAATTTGATCGTCAACTGATCAGCTTCTAACAAACTTAATGCCAAAGTGTCTCGGGAACGAGTCGAGAGTGTTCGAAAAGTGTTCACATATTATTATTCACTGCAGGCCGTCATCATTTCTTAAGCCTGCCAATAATAATTTTACTGTGTATTCGATTTAATTGTTTCAAGTGTTTCTCAATGCTTACAACTTGTCTCCTGAATTCCGCACAGGCCTTCCAATATTAGTTATTATTCCATTCAACTCATCAACAAGAAGAAACTAAAGTTTTCTTGTGCAAAATGCACCCATTTATTATTCATTATTCAGATCAATCTAATTGAACTCTTCACACTCTTTCAGTAGAGGAAACTAGTGTTGCTCTACTAACAAAATAAGTAGTAGTAAATATATATATATATTATATATATTATTTTGAATATTCACAATTTATTGTGCCTATTTTGTTGTCCTTGAGTGTATGTGTGTATTTATATCCCAGTGGCAATCCAATCATCAAACGAATTCCAATTCTGGTACATAAAGTATACAAATTCCCGTAAATATAACGGTATTCTATTCCAAACTTTTTACCTTCATTTTTTGCTGGTAACAAGAAAAAGAAAACAAGTAAAAACAAATAGAAAGATTCCAGTTGCAAGATGCTCTGGCAAGGAGCCATCTTGCATTCGACCAAAATGAATAATGATCATTCAACATCGGTCAAATATATCATATAGTCTGGTCGGATTTTTATTTCTTCAATTTTATAATGAAATTGATATTTCTGTGAATAATAATAATAATAAATAATAAAATAATACTAATTAAAATAATAATAATAATTTGGAACAATGAAGTTGTGTAAAAGGCAGAGAAGGAATCATCATTTATATATATATATATATTTATATATATATATCTTTATATATATATATGTGCATATTCTTGATCAGCATTAGTAGCCGACTCGATCTGGCCTTGTCAAAAAGACGAATCTCAGAGACTATAAGAGAGCTAGAGACATACAATCGAGAATATATATTTTATATATGTTGCATACCAGTTGGAGCACACACATACACATACACACAGGCACTCAAATAACGGAATCGCCCATAATAAGATGATCCGTTACGATATGTTTTGGTTTTTTTTATCGCACAAATAATATATCAGTGGCAATATTTTTTTTAGTTCCTACAAATATATATGAAATTTAGTTTGTGATTCCGATGCCGATTTCTGCCTTTCTGCACTCGGTTTGTTGCCCAACACTGGAATATTTCATTTCGGTTTTTTGGAAAAATATATAATAAATAAATTGTAGTTGCAATTTGGAACTCCTTTCTGTCTTTGTCTACAATGAATGAATCTTGCACAAATATAGAAAATATTGAAATGAATAACAATGGATAATTGAGATGTGCACATAATGCAAATAGAAACAGACAGAAAACGGGCCAAGCGGTTAAGCAGTTAAGCGGTTACGCGGGTTAACGGGTTAACGGGTAAATCGCTGATCGCATCTCGCAGCGCGTAATTAGTCACGAGGCAAATAGACGCAAGCTGAGTGCATTGAATGCCTTGTCAGTGACTGAGTGAGTGAGTGGGTGAGTGAGTGAATGAGTGAGTGAGTGAGTGAGTGTGTGAATGAGTGCAGAGAATTATCTCTCATTCAGGAACGTAAATGTTGGCAAGCAAAACGGCAAATGTCGTTGAACTTTTTCGGGCTTTTTACTTTGGCTTTGTTTTCACAGCGTGTATCACACGCCTGACTGTGTCCGTGTGTGTGTGTGTGTGTGTGTGTGTGTGTGTGTGTGTGTGTGTGTGTGTGTGGGTGTCTACTGTAGACAACAAGAACAACATCTAACGATCTGAACAGATGCCATTATTGATATTACACAAGTATTAAGCGCACCTAAGCCAGACACAAAGAAACACACACACACACACAGCGAGCAAGAGAGAGAGAGAGAGAGAGAGGGGAAGAGAGAGAAGTGCAAGTGTGACTGAGAGAGAGAGGGAGAGAGCGGGCGCAAGCTAAAACATATTACGTATACGCCGCATTTAGCGTCGGCGTTTTTTTTTTGTTGTTTTGTTGTTTGCCTTTTTAGCAAGCGGCGCAGCGGTCAATGGACGTCGCCTTTATTAGGCCTTCAGCTGCGTTGTGTGTGTGTGTGTGTGTGTGTGTGTGTCTCGGTGTCGGTAACCGAATGCAATCGACAACAATTAGAACAAACACAGCAAAGCAGAGCAGAACGGAGCAGAGCAGAGCAGAGCGGAGCGAGTTCATTGCGATCGCATTGTGATCATTGGGTTTGCTTTTGCTTTTGCTTTTGCTTTTGCTTTTGTTGTCGCTGAGTCGTTGTCATATTCCATATACTTTTTTATTTGTTAATCGAGGTCAGCCAAAGGGTTCAAACGTCAATTGTAATAGCAAAAACAATCAGAGAAATGTGTAATATCAAAAAAGGGAATGAATAAGTTCAAAATGCATGCACAATGCAACCAAAATTCTGTTGCATGTTGCTCTTGAACAAAATGCAACCGAAATGCATACAATTTTCTATGTGTGTTGCAAAAGTGTCGAGTGAGGCGCAATCAGTGACGAGATCTCCAAGACCGAAAAAAAAAAAAAAAAAAAAACCCAGTCAAACACAAAAGGTCAAAACAAGTGCCAAAAAGAGCCATGGCAAATAAATGAATAACAAACAAAAAAAATGTAAGCCAAAATAAAAACAGCAGAAAAATGCGTATTCTGAAAAAATGGGCAACACACAAGTGCGAGACAAGCACAATTAAAAAATGAAGACAACAAGTAAGAAAAAATGAGTTCAGCAAACAGACGACAGACAGCCGACGACAGACGACAGACGACAGACGGCGGACGGTGGACGGTGGACGGCGGACGACAGACAATGCAACATCGGGACAGCCTCAGTTGCAACGAGCCGCAAAAACCAAAATGCAAAATGCAAAAAAAATTAAAAAAAATAAAATCAGCATAAACTGAAACCAAAACAATTGCTGATTGCCATTTGCAACAAGTTCCTGCCAGCTGCGTCTCAGGGCCACACACACACACACGCACACACATACACACACACGCACGCACACAGGCACACACACATGCACAATGGGGCGGGGCAAAGACGCATTCAGTGAATCTTCTTTTTTTTAGGCCTGGAATTAGGTTATGAAATAGCTATGTATATAAGTATGTATATGCAATATTTAACACACATATGTATGTATGTATGTATGTATGTGTGCACAACCAATCGGGTAACGGGCAACATACACATACACACATATAGATATATATAGATATATATAGATATATATATATCGAAAAACAGGCCAAAGCATTTCTGGTTGGGGCTTTGTAAAATGCGCACACAAAATGTGGGCTACAACTTTCAATTGGCGACGATTTTTCAACAAGCGACAACAAACAACGGCATTCCCAACAACAGCAACAGCAACAACAACAATACAAAAAAGCAAAACAAAAAAAGAACGGGAAAAAAACGAAACGAAAAACGAAAACGAAGCTGATAAACGGTTTGATATGCCCGTTGATCGTTGTACAAGTACACACACGCACACACACACACACGTATATACATATATATATATATATGTATATATGTAGATGCATATTCCATATTCCATATATTCCATATATTCCCTACATGCATGCAGCACATTTGGTGTTTATGGGGCGCTGCTGCACACAGACCAATACAGTGAAAGTCTTGCTGCGTGCTGCGCTGCAAGTGCGCCAAGTTGTTGTTGCTGTTGTTGCTGTTGTTGTTGCTACAGATCTGCAGTGAACTCAATTCGCGCAGCGCAGCAGCAAACAGTTTTAGCTGGCAGCAAATAATTGTCAACAAGGCACAACAAATTTGTATGTATATATATACAGTTATATATACATATATATATATATGTATATATATATATGATTTATATATGTGTGTGTGTAATAGCGCTGCATTTCTTAGCCCCTTTTACCCCATTTGTGGCCTGGAAAAGGAGAAGAAACGCAGAAGAAGAAGAAGAATTTAAACAAAAGCAGCTATTTTTGTGCATCTATTTTATGAATATTTAATTTCGTTTCATTTCATTTCATTCCATTTCGTTGCGTGGTTTGCTCTTTCACTGCGTATGTCATAAGAAAGAAAGAAAATAAAATGACAAGCGGCGCAAGAGTCGCAAAAATGTTTTTTGGGCGACTGCGCTGCCCGCTGCTGTAACGACTGCAGCAACAGCAGCACCACCGAATAGCAGCAATCGGGGCGTCGACGCTGATCGTCGGTTTGTGTGCGCTTCGTGTATGGCTTCGTGGCTGACGACGCTGACTTTGACTTTGATGTTGACGTTGACGTTGACGCTTGCAGCGACGTACGCGTCGCTGCACTCCAATGGCAAATCGCAAGCCCAAAAATGAAGGAAATACACATGTATGCGTGTGCATTGTGTGTACCTGTGTGAGTGTGTAAAAAGCGTTGTATTTAATATCAGAAAAGAAAAAAAAAAAGAGCAAACACAGGCGATACACACACACACACACATACACACACAGGGTATTCTCTGATTCAATTGGGCAGCACACACACACACACACACACACACACATAGCGAACAGCAGCAGCAGCAGCGGCAAGCAGCGGCAGCGGCAGCAGCAGCAGCAGCAGCAGCAGCAATATCAACACATTTAACTGCATTTTTTCGGAACTCAGTTGAGCTTTTTAATTCGATCGGTTCAGTTACTAAAGTTAGTTCAGCCAAAACGCACAATTTTCAATTTTCAATTACAAATTCAAATCCAAATCGAATTCCACTGTTAGCAACTGATGCAACTGCTGCACACAGATACTGATACAGATACAGATACAGATACAGTTACAGTTACGGATGCGGATGTGGCACAGCTATAGAGACAACGTGTGCGTCAAGAGTGCAACAACAACAACAACAACTAACAACAAAAACAGCAACAGCAAACACAAGTGCAAGGATCATTATTTATTTTCTATTTTTTTTTAGTTGTTTTTAGTTTAAGAAAAAAAAACACAAGAACAAAAACAATTTGCCAAATTTGTGTCCAAGTTGAGGACATTTGAGAACTGCTGAAAAGGACAGCGAAGAGAAAAGCAACCAAAAAAAAAAAAAGAAACAAGAATTTTTTAAGAGTGAAAAACTGAAAGAAAAAATTTACAAAAAAAAAAGCGGCAGAAATTTCAAAATCGCAAATGTCGCGCCATGTGAAAAAATTAATTTGTTGACGACTGCAACAACAACAACAACAACTGCAACAACAACTGCAACTGCAATTGCAGCAGCAACAGAAACAGCAACAGCAGCTCCAACTTCAGCTGCAGCTTCACAGGTACGTTTCAATCCCATGCCACAAGGGTAGCCACAAAATTGGGGAATTTGCTCGAAACTTGCAGTTGCTGTTTGCACTCGCCGCTGCCCCGTTTCAAGGAAGTGTGTTGCCTGCTGCATTCACACACACACACAAACACGCACACACACATGGATACTTCACATAATCGGTCTGCAGGTTACAGTCCCCCCCCCCCCCTCCGCTTCCCTCCACCAACCATATAGCAGGACATTTAACTCATGCAATGCGGGAGAGCAAGTTTGTATAAAGAAAGGCAAAAAAAAATATATATGCACAGGGCAAACAGTGAGCGAGAGAGAATGAAATAGGGCGAAGGATAGAGAAAGAAAGACAGAAAGAGAGAGAGAGAGAGAGAGCGAGACAGTGTTGCAATGCATTCGCGATCATGCTGCGCTTACCTTTCCGAGAGAGAAAGAGAGAGAGAGAGAGAGAGAGAGCGTTTTTGCTGCTGTTCTCTGCATAGACTCTCCTCGCACTCTCTCCCTCTCTCTCTCTCTCTCTCTCTCTCTCGCTCCCTCTCTTTCAACTTGAACTTCAGTTTTAAATTTCGCTCTCTCAAGTTTTGCAGTGCGTATCTGTGTGTGTGTCTGTGTGTGTGCTTGTGAGCGTAAACTTAAAATTTGCCCTTCTCGTGCGCTCTTCGTCCCAGTTCCAGTTTCACTTCCAGTCGCAGTAACAGTAACCACTCACAACAACAACAACAAGAGCAGTCGCAGTTTCGCAGTTGCAGTCCCAGTTCCAGCGCTTTGATCATTAGCACTTTTTGAGTCACCGTTGCCCTTCGCTGCCAATGGCGACATTCGCAAATTTTACTGCTCCTCTATGTATGTGTATATATATATATATATATGTATGTATGTATTTATATATATGTGTGTGTGTGTGTGTGTGTATTTAGTAGAAGATCATTTCTCAAGCGCACACATTTTGGGCAAAGCGCCGCCAAAAGCAGACTGAGTGCAAGTTACAGGGAGGAGGGGGGTCGAGGTCGATCTGCAGGAAGTCGTTGCCGAACACGCACACAGTAGCCCAGCAACAACAACAATATCACTATTGCCATTGCCATCGTCGTTCGTCTTTCGTCGTCGGTCGCCGTTTCTGTTCGTGTTTTTATTCGTGATGTTTTCGTTTCTTGCCTTTCGTCGTTGCCTTTGTTGCCTTTCGCTGCTGCTGCTGCTGCTTTTGCTGCTTCTGCTGCTGGCGCGCTGAACGCGTAGGATCTTTTTTTTGTGCAGTGGCTTTGGCTTTGGCTTTTTGCATTATTGGCCGCAGTGCAGTTTAGTATTCAGCGTCGCATCGAACATACGTCGTCGTGCGGCAGGCAGCTCAAAGCGCAGCAGCAGCAACGAATGCAGCAGCAGAGCACCAGCACCATCAGCAGCAGCAGCAGTGTTCTTTGAGTTAATCACAGCCCCCAAATTAATAATTACAAACAAACAAACAACAAAAATAAAAGGACGCTGATATTCGGTTTGTTTTTTTTTTGTGCCTTTCATTTCGTCGCGTTTTCTAACCGTTTTCATTCTTGCTTTTTTTGTTTTTTTTTATATTGTTGTTTTCATAGTGTTTTTATTTTTGTTTTATTTTGTTTGTTGTCGTAATACGCAATATATATATGCAACACCCTCAGGACTCTTCATTAAGTCAGTAGCACATCAAATCCGATCAAATATTAATATAATAATAATAATAATAATAATAATAATAATAATAATAATAATAATAATAATAATAGTAATAGTAATAGTATAAGCAAAAGACCGTTAAGCACGGCTCAGGCTCAAAGAAACCGCTCAGATTTCTCTCAGGAAGTGGACGCACTTGAATTTACCGTTCAAGCGAACAGGTAAGCGACTCCAACTAAGCTAAGAGTCAACACCCACACACACACACACACCCACATAGACACACAGACACAGATAGACGATGCTACTTTCGTTTTTCAATGCACTGCAACAAAAAATAGAGAAATGGGCAATGGAAAATTGCGTATGCCATAAATGACGTCAAAAGTTCGACGGGGGGAAGAGAGAAAACACAGAGAGAGAGAGATGAAGAGGACCACTCGTCCGTCTACTGCATATATATATATATGTATGTATGTGTGTATGTGTGTATCTGTGTGTGTATTTGTGCTTAGTTGCGGCGACCGAGACCCCAAAGCCAGAGACCCTGAATGCAACTAGCAGCAGCCACAGACCGGTATGCACACACACACACACACACCCATACCCATACCCATACAATTTTCACAAAGGCATACGCACTTACACATACACACACACACCGACACTCACACTCATACATACACATGCACATGCACACAGAGGTGACGTAATGGCAACTACTCCACTAACACATTTTTCTACATTCCTGCAACACATGCGCCACACACACACACACACACACATACACACACACTGCAACACTAAACCCCACCCCAGCACTCCCCTCCTCCCATCTACCAGTCGTCTATTCGCCACTGCCGCGACGAAGTCGTGCAGACGAGAAAAACTGAATGAAAATTGCAGCCAAGCATGCCTAGCATAAAGAGTAAAAAAAAAACGGAAAAAAAATAACTAGGAGACAGCGGAACAGCAGAGAGAACCAGACGCAGACAGACACACACACACACACACAGAGAGACACACACACATACACAGACAGAGACAGACAGACAGCACAGAGCAGTCTGCTTGGTGTAGGATGCTAGGCAAATGGCTGCTGCTGCTGCTGCTGCTGCTGCTACTGTGTAGAGGGCACTAGAAAGACTGACTGAAAGCCAGACGTATGTGTGTGTGTGTGTGCAAGTGCCCGACATTCAAGGTTGACGGCGCACAACTTGTTTTCTTGTTATTGTTGTTGTTGCTGTTATTGTTATGGTTTTTTTTTCATGTCTGTGGCTGAGTCTGTGTGTGTGTGTGTGTGTGTGCGCGTCTGTATTGGTTGTGCTTGCTGTAGTTTCAGTTACAACAAAGCAAAAGCCAAAAGGCAAAAGCCAAACTCAAACGCAATATGCACAGCAGCAGCAGCAGCAGCGATTTCCAGGAATACTACACTAAGCATACACACACACACACAAACATACATATACATGCATGCTTGCATATGCGGAGGAGACCAAAAGCGAAAAGAAAGAAGAAAAGAAAAAATGTAACAGTAAAACTGAAGCCACAACTCGCAGCAGCGGAAGCCTTACGTAGGGCTTCGACGCAGCAGCGCTGCCAGCGCAATTGAGCTGTTATTTACAGTTAATCAAAATGACAGAAGTCGGTCGCCATTCCTCTTTCCTCCCTCAATCGCTCTCGCTCTCGCTCTCGCTCTCGCTCTCTCTCTCTCTCTCTGACTCACTCTGTCTTCTTTTATGTGTGTGTGTGTAATTAGATGTGAGCGCCCTTTTGGCAAAGCCGTCAACACTTCCGCTGGCCTTGAGCGACAATAAACAATAATCAACTAACATCAACTGCCTTCAATTGAAAAGCAGCCAGAGACGTAAAGCTTTGCATCTGTCTGCAGACGGATGACTCAGTAATATGTCCACCATCCATACACACACATACATATATATATACATATATATATATATATGAGGAGTAGTTCTAGCAAATTCTACGCACTCGTTGCGAGACGAGGCAGGCATCGATGATGATGACGCTGCCATTCAAACTGCTCCAAGGCCGGGCATGTGAGTTAAAAAAAAAAAAAAAAAAAACAACAAAAAGAAGACAAAAAGTGCAACAAAAACAGAGAAGAGAAAACAGCAAATACAAAAAAAAAAGAAAAACAGAGAGTAGCAAAGGGAAAAGATAGACAAGTGCGTGGGTCTCGCTCGCCTCATTCTCGGAAACGGTTACTCCAAGGCCACATTGCAAAGCAACAACTGCAACTGCTGCGCTGCAACAACAACCACATACTTCGCATAGGCCACTAAATGCAGCTAAAGGCGTTGCCTTAGTCGTCGTCGAGATAAGCAACCAGGCAGGCAACCAGGCAGGCAGCCAGACAGGCGAGCCAAGCAAACTAAAGAAAAGCAAAGCAAAACTGCGCCCGATAATTCAACACACGACTCTTTGCCTATCTGCCTCTCTCTCTCTCGCTGTTTCCCTTCCTCTCCTCTGGCTTGCATTTTATTATTTTTCTTCTGTATGCACAATCCTGACCCCAACTGCAATACCAACACTAGAGCAGCAGCGAGACAGAGACAGCGATACAGCGACTGTTGCACTTTTGTCTCTTTTGCCTTTGTTTTTTCTTCTTTCTTTTTTTTTAGTATTATTCTTAGTCTGCGCTCAGTCAGTCAGTCAGTTGGTCATTGGTGTCATGTGCATAGCTCACGCTCTGCCATCTCTCCCCTCTCTTCCCTATCTCCACTCTCCACTCTCTTGTTTCTTCTGCTTCTGCTTCTGCTTTGGCTTCGGCTTTTGCCGAAGGGCTTTTTGGTTCGGTCTCGGCTTCTTTTCTTTTCCTTGGCTGGCTGGCCTAGTCTGGCCAGGTTTGCCTCCGCCAGTCTTGCCTGTGTCTCTGTGTCTCTGTCTCAGTTTACATTACACTCGTCGCTTGTGTTGGCAACACTGACACTGACCGTGGCTAATTCAGACCCCTCCCCTTCGCCAACCCTCCACCGCTTCATAGCCAAGAGCCACATGTCTTGTAATATGAGCTGCAAGTCGCATTGTTAACGGTAAATGCTTTCTCGTGGTGAACATGTGGCGTATACGTAACACATGCGTATGCGAAGGACAGACAGATAGACCGACAGACAGTAACAGTCGGTCAGTTTGTCAGTCTGTCAGTCAGTTTGTCAGTCAGTTGTCAGTCATCGATTAGCAGTCAGCAAATCAAATGATCATTGAACCCGTTCCTACTCAACAATGCATTCACATTGCTAGCATTATCGCCGACCTGTGATCTCACTATCTCTCTCTCTTTCTCCCTCACTCACTAACTCTCTCTCTCTCTCTCTCTCTCTCTCTCTCTCTCTCTCTCTCTTTGTCTCTCTCTTTCTCTCTCTCTCTCTCTGTCTCTGTCTCTGTCTCTCTCGCTCGCTCAGCATCAACGATCAGTCAGAGTAACGGCATTTGGCGCACGCAAAGTTGCCAGCCCCAAAAAAAAAATTGTAAAAAATACGCAACCCAGAATAAGTCACATGGCATTCAACCTGGCCGAATTTATATGCACAAATATGTATATATATAAATATATATATATATATTAGCTATAGCTTTAGCTATAACTACAGCTACACACATATATATGTATATATTATATATAGAGAGAAAGAGAGAGTGCGATATAGCGAACCGGTCATAGTCACCGTTTATGCCCCATTCCCCTTCTCTTTACACTCCTTAGCACACACACATATATACACACACACGCATAAGACGATCGCTGTCGCCGTTGACGCTGCCATCGCTGTCGAAGCGATTCATTTCCATTTCCCAGAGCTGAGTACGAGCGCATATATTTTTGCTCAACACATTTTTATCTAATAACCTTGTGCAGTGTTATTAAACCCAAAAAGTTTCTTAACCTCACCGGCAAAGCGGCAGCAGAAGCGCAACAGCGGCAGCGACAGCGCAGCGCAGTTGCGTCGACCGACCAGCTTGTGATGAGAAATGCTAATACGCGTAACGCTCTGCTCTGCTCTGCTGTGCTCTGCTCTCTGTTCGTATGCAAGCCGAAGCGCGTATGTGTGTCGTGCGCACACACACAAACACACATAGTGTGCAAATATTCAACGACAACGCACAAAGCTTAAAAAAAATAGCTTGCTCACAAATACAGATGCAGCTGCGAATGCAAACGAACAGCAACAATTTTGGGGGGGGTGGATGGGGGGCAGTCTTCACTTGGGTCCTACTCTTAATAGGCCTTCTCCCCCGCCCCCGACACACACACCCTCACCTCCCACCACTAGGCTGTTGTGTATGTGTGTCAATTGAATACAATTCTTGCAGTGAGTAGGAGTTGGCTTATTTGTGCATACATATGTATGTATGTATGTATATATATATATATCTATATGTACACATGCTCGACTTCACACAATTGGCGTCCGCTGTGTAAATTGCAAAGGCAAACAAGCAAATTGCATGTAATACGAATTAAATTGTGCATAAGTGTGTAAGTATGTATATATGTAAATGCATACATACAAAACATACATACATGTATGCATGCATATGCATATGCCTACATAAATACATACGTACATACACACTCAAGGATTGAGCGAACGAAATAGAGAAAGGGAGAGAGCGAGAGCGGGTAATGCGCAGCTAACTTTTGTCTTAGCTTTTGCTCACACACACATATATATATATATATATATATATACTCTGTATTTTGTTGTTTTTGTTTTTTTTGGGTGGCTGCTTTGCAAAGCATTGCGTTGTAGGCTTTTGTCCATGCAAGCAAATTGTACATGCATTTGTGCATGTGTATTTGTGTGTGTGTATGTGTGTACTTGTATAATATTTTTTGTTGAAGTGAAATCTTTTGCCAGCTTTGCATTATTACTTTTGAAAGTGCTTTGTTGCGTTTTGTAAAATGAACTGCAAAGCGCTGCGCCAGCTAATCGACGAATTTTCTTTTTATTTAGTTTTTTTCTTTTTTTGTGTAGCGGCAGTCCTTTAATTCTGAATTAGTTAGTTTTTAAAAACACACACACAAACAATACAAAGAGCGCATACAAAAGAGAGAACGTAAGGAGAGAGAGCGTACAGAGAGAGCGCAGAGAGAGAGAGAGAGAGTTGAATGTGATCAGCCCACAGGCCCTCAGGCCAACCACAATCATGCACAATCATGCATATCAACGCAGCAGACGTCACGACGCGTCCGCAAAAAAAAGGTGAATGCACGCAGGCGGCAAATAAGTTAAGCAATAAAAAAAAAATAATAAAAAAAATACATACACAGAAGCTGATTATTGTCTAGAGTACACACTATCAACGCATTTGATGCCATCCTCAATTCAACTTCTCCACAAACTAAGAATACAGTTACCAAAAAAAGCTCACCTCAATCTCATTTGTGCCGTTGACTTCAATTGTGTCATGTTTGCTGGCGCATTCGCACACACTTGTGCAATTTACAGTTCAATGATCATTAGAGCCTCACACGGCGGGCCAATAACTGATTACCAGCCGCAGTCGGCGGTTATCAAGTGCGTCTGACTGCGACAACAATTGAGCTTTTGTTGTTGTTGTTGTTGCTTTGTTACACTTTTCATGCAGAGCGTAGAGATGGTCAGGGCGGGTACGGGGGCGCGGTTGGTGGTGGGGGGCTGCTCTGAATGCGCTCTGACGTTGGAGAACGGAGCCGTTGAACGGGTGAGCGAAACGGGCGCGAGTTCAAAGCCCTCCTCACATCGTAAACGACTGACGACTGGCGACGGCGACGGCGACTGACGACTTTGAGGAAAATTACAGCGCACAAATCACTTCCCCTTCCCATATTTGAATTGCATTGTGTGATAGAAACACACATATTATGCACATATATATATATATATATATATATAGGTAATTACATATATACATCACACACATACACTATGTACATCAAGCGTACATTGAACTTTGACTAATTTCTGCGATAGATGAAAAAATACAAAAAAGATTGCATTTTGCAGCACTGCATGCAACACACACACACAGGCAGACACAGAAATAGATGCAGACACTCTGAAAACTATTCCGTAAACGAAACTAACGACAACCAAAGCCAAACGCGTCGCACTCTCAACTAAACGTTGCTGGAAAATGCTCGCCTCGATCTAGCGCTCTAGCAAAAACTATTTTACGCTCAAGAGCAACAGCAGCAGCAGCAGCCACTCAGTTGGGGAAAAAAAAATAACAAATAAAAAAACTTACATTGCTAGTTTGGTTTTTCTGTGAGGTTGCTGAGCGCGGCGCTAGATAAGCAAAAGCAGCCAAAGCACTCAAATAGAAACTGAAAACTACAAAAACTAGTTGAGCGAGACTAGAGTGGGGATGGCTGGGGGAGCTTTCGAGTGAAAGCTGCACAACTAGTGATCTAAAGTTCAGTCAACGACGCAAACATGCATCAATGCAGTTATGCACACACATGCACGCATGCATATGCATGTGAATGACGTGCACCTATGCAAAAATACACATGTGTATATATATATATATATATGTTTGTGTGTATGGGCAATCTGTTTCTAGCGTTCGCTCTCGCTTGCTTTATACATATATGTGTGCACATGTGTGTGTGTGTGTGCGATGGTGATTGAGTTTTTTTGTTGTGTTTTTTTTCGACTTTGGCACGCTGCTGGCAATTGTGAGGTAAACGACCGAATGTCCGACAGACTGATGACTAGGTTAAGGTGAAGGTCAAATTAGCGAAAAATGCTAAAAACAACAAACGGCGCTGCCAAAGCTGACGGCGCAGTCGCAGCGGACTAACAATAGAAATCAACTTTGTCAGCGTTAAAGCGAACGAACAAAATACCAGCAGCAACAATAACAAAATCAACAACAACAACAACGACGAAAAGCGACTTATCCACTCAGTTCTTCAAAAAGCAAAAAAGAAGAGGAAATTGAAGAGTAGACAAAAAAAAAAGCAAAAGGCACGCAGGAGTAAACGACATACACACACACACACACACACACACACATGTATGTATGTATAGGAAGTTATTTGGCTGTCAGACAAAAAGCGGACAAAACTAAAGACAGACAGAGAGACAAACAGTTGTAGTTGTCTTTTATTTTTGTATTTTCTTTTATTTTCTTTCTGTCTGGAAGTGTACCGCAGCCGGCTCCTCGCCCCAGTGCCAGACTCCTCAGACCCCGTCATAGAACAGTCCCCACAGTCTGAGCTCATCCACGCAGCCAGTTCCCAATTCCAATTCTAATTTTTGCGTGGTGTTTCGCTACATGTTTGCCTGCGCATGTGTGCGTGTGTGTGTGTCTGGTCGAAAGATAGACAACGCCAACAAAGGAAACAAACAAACACACACACATACAGTGAAAACGTGCAGACGCGCAGAATGCTTCTGCGCCTGCGTCTCTTGCTATTTTAGCGTCGACTGTTTGAAAGTGTTTGCTTGAACGCCACGCGCTCACACGCCATGTGCTCTCTTTCTCACTCGCACACTCTCTCTCGCGCTGCCTACTAACGAACACACACACATGCACAAGCAGACAGAGCAACAATAGCGCGAGAAGCTTTTTTTCTGCAATCTAATGCGCATCGGTCTCCCTCGCTCTCTCTCTCTCTCGCACATTCGCACACATTGTCTCTATGGCAGCAGCAGCAGACTAAGCAGCGACTGAGACAGCAGCAGAGCCAATGGCAGTGACAGAAGCAGAGGCGCAACAGACGTTGAACGCAAGACCTTGAACTTGGACTCAGTTTACGAGTTGAAAAATTGGGTTTTGTTTTGAATTGTTTGCATGTCGCGTTGTTGTTGCTGTTGCTGCTATTGTTGTTGTTGTGCTGGCAGCTTGCTGCTATCACTGTCGCTTCCTCCCTTCCTCCCCCTCACACGCACACACACATAGGCATACACACATGCGTATATCGATTCATAGACGGTTTTCTTGGTTGAGGTTTTTAATTATATTTAATCACTCTAATCGAACAATTCAAACACTGATCAGCAGCCACACAAACAAAATCCCTTAAAATATGTAGTTCAAAAGAAATATGCAAAATTGTAGAGTTAAAAAGAAATATGCTTAATACGAAATATGCTAAATTTGATTTAAAAATACAAGCAATTCATACTGATAATAAGCATACATTAGAACTTGGAACTAGCCATCAAATTTATTAAGAACAATACATTTTTATATTCGTTATTTTTATATTAATTTATATGAAATGATGCGTGGACATTTATAATTAAAATGGTAGTGGATAATGGTAAAGTTTTCTCTGTATTCTAAACACTAAATACGATGCGTGGTTATATTTTATATATATAAATATATATATTTGGCGTATAATTATACTTGAAAACATTTCCACTTGAGAAACCAAACATTTTTCTTAATCTTTTCTTCATATTGAATATTTTGAAGAAGAATGCTTCGAAAAGCAGCGCAACTATTATGTGGACCGCAACTGTATGCTGTATGCTGTATCTATCCATATTTGTATTTATTTATTTTCTACAGTTTATCTGCAAAAGCAAAAGCAAAAGCAAAGCAAAACGTTTGCTAAAATGCAACAAACTCGTTTTCGCTGCACCTTTTGCTCTAACTGTATGCGTGTGTGTGTGTGTGTGTGTGTGTATGTGTGGGGCATCCCTAGCCACGTTTCTAGTTGCTGTTGCTATTGCTGTTGCTGCTGTTATTCCCATGCCGGCATCTGTCTAGCCTTTGTCTAGCTTACCATTCACCAAAAACACACATTCGCTTCGCACACACACACACACACACATACATACATACATACATACGTTTGCAGACAGAGCTTTCCCACTCCACATTGTATTTGTAATGGTCGTCGTCGTCGTCGTCGTCATCATCGTCATCGTCGTCATCGGCATCGTAGCAATCGTCGTCGTCGTCGTCTCTCGTTCTAGTTTTTACATAAAACTTTCGCTTTCACTTCTGTGGCTCGGTGAATGTGTGTGTGCGAGTGTGCATGTGTGCGTGAGTATGTCTGCCTGTCTGTCAGTATGTCTCTGTCTCTCTGTGTGTATGTGTGTGTGTTTTTCTGTTTGAGTGCGGACGTTAGATTTTACATTTGACCGGCATTATGTGAATGGCAATGGCAATGGCAATGGCAATGGCAATGGCAATGGCAATGGAGAAATGGGTAGATGGGAGGGGGAGAGGGGGCAGACCCAACTGTAAGCTGTATGAGCTGTAGGCACACACAGGGTGTCTCCTGCCACAACATGTCGGCAACAAGTGGCGATGTGTTTGTGTTTGTGACTGTAACTGTAACTGGAATGTGGGGGCTGACTACCGACTACCGACTACTGACCTTGTGCAATGAAGGCTCTGTTTGAACAAGTAAAGCTCTGCTTTTAATTCCCTCCCAACCCCACTGACCCCGCTTTTGCTCATTCTCACTCTGCTTATTATCTGCGGGCTAAGTGGAAGTCGCGTTGCCAAGCAAAAGCCAACTGATAGAGAACTACAACTAGAAGAGACTTTAAGGCCCGCTCTCTCTCTCTCTCTCTCTCTCTCTCTCTCTCTTTCTTTCTGTGTATGTGTGTGCTTGTGTGTTTAGTGTGTGTGTGGAGATATACAGAACTAACGCAGTTAAAGCTAACCTTGAAAATAGCAAACGCCGCACACATGGCGAACAGCAGGCCGAAGACCGACAGCATGAAGCGATAGTGGTGAATATAGATAGATGCACGACTGGCGGACACCCTGCTTTTGCATACATGCATAATATATTCAAATTAGTGCTGGTATTTATATATGTATAACAAATCACGAGAGAGTTGCTAACAAGTTTATAGCTACTACAAATTAAATGCGTTCAAAATAATAATAGTAGCGGTGCTTTGTAAAGCGTTTATTCCAAAAAATGGTGATAAAATCGAGACCTCTTCAACAACAACAACAAATGCGAATGACTTACGAGGAAAGCAATTAAATTAAGCATAGTAGTTCTTCGAAATGTTAATTAGGTGATAAAGCTTTTATATATATATATATAAATTGTATAGTATTTTTAAATCTTAATATTTAATGACGTTCAGTATTTGTTGCTTGTGTTCACATAAAAATTGCATAATTTTTAAAATTATATTTGAACCATTTTTGTTGGTTTGTTAACATTTTCGAACAAACATTTGTGCGCCCCTCTTATTTTCTCATACACATATCATAGAACTACAAGAATGCATATCGTATAGTATACACACACACACACATATATATATATATATATATATATATATATATATATACTTATATGGCACTGAGTGGTGGCAAAAAATTTAGTTTCGGTTTCTAACCGAACAAACTACTTGTCTATCTAATCTCATTTGTTTGGCGTTGCTGCTTTTTATATTTTTTTAAGCAGCACAGCGCATTCAACCAAATAATTGCTTTATTCACACACACACACACACACACACACACACGCACACAAGAACAAACAGAATTGCAAAAAATGAGGGAAAAAAAACTGCAATGCCAAAAAAAAGCGCGCAGAGGAAAAAAAAAAAACACTTTTCTAGAACTATTTTAAAAGCTGTTCGCTCGCAAGCAGCAGCAGCAGCAACAGCAGCGGCAGCAGCGTCGTCGACGTCTGCCTGCTCTTTCTCGCTCTAACGCACGTCCCAATCGTTGCTCGCGAGTGTGCGGCGAAATGCGCCAAACAAAATTTAATAATAATACAGCAAGACCAGCAACAACAAATACAGCGCAAAAAATGTAGTATTTAGCCTTGAAAGTTCGTAAACACTACGAATTGCGAATGCGCGCGAAGATCTTTTATTTTATTTCATTTCATTTCATTTTTTTTTTTACTTTTTTTTGTGCACAAAAAGTCACATCAGAAATGAAAATAAAACTCAAATACATTTCGAATTGGAACGAAACAAAACAACTTGATCAAAGAATTCGAAGCACAAAGCGAACACTCAACAGCAGTAACGAATGTTCCAACTTTACGACGCATAAGCCTAGATTCGAAATTCTCGGTTCTCGATTCTCGATAATGTAAAAAGCATAGTGTGTGGATCGTAGCCCACAAATGAAATCCATAAGTGAAATTCAAACTCACTTGCATTGCATACACACACACACACACACATACACACACACACACACACAATACACACAGAATTATATGCATAAATTGGCTGCATTTTCATAGCATTACTCGGCGAATGTGAGCCGAAATTTAAGACAAGCCAAAATGGTGATATTTTTTTTTATTTTTGTGTGTTCTATATTCCAATATTCTATAACGGGGCAGCTGCAGGGCGTCGGTCACGGTCACACGCTGCCCCCCACCCCCACCACCTACCTGCCTTACTCCGTACCTCCCATCTATACATCCATGCCTAAGTATGCATTAGAAACTTGAGCTTTTCCCACCGACATCGACGGGTTTCGACTTCGACTGAATTTGCGGATGCTTTCGCTGCAATTGCAACTGTAATGCGATAGCTTTTAAGAGAGGAGAGTTGTAGAGGGGGGCAGGCAGAAAGAGAGAGGCGCTAGGTGGAAGTTGCTTGCTGTTCGCGTAATGGTAATTAAAGGCGATTCTTACATGTGCATTACGTTGCGTTGCGTTGCGTTACGTTACGTTATGTTATGTTACGCTACGTTATGTTCGTATGCAAGTTGTAAGTCTGTCTGTGTATTGCTATTCTCTATGTTTATACATATGCATAAGTATGTGTGTATCTATGTATATATGCGTGTATGTATGTATCACTGTCTATCCACTTTTGTCATTATTAGTCAGCGTCTGCGTCAGCGGCGCTGCTTCTGCTGCCGCTGTTTCTGCTGCTGCTGTTGCTGCTGCTTCGTCGTTAGCAGCGGAGTTTTGTTCTATGCACAAAAGTCACACACATCTCTGTTGCTGTATATGCAAGTACGAGCGTGCGAGTGAGCGAGAGAGTGTGGGAGAGAGTGAGAGAGGGAGACAGACGAAAGAGAGGGCGAGAGATCGAGAGTCAGAAATTTATTACTGGACTGTGCCAAAAACTTTATTTGGCACTGCTGCTGTTGCTGCTGCTGCTACTGCTTCTATGTGTGTGTGTGCTGCAGCGCCAGTGTGCGTGTGTGTGTGTGTATGGGTCAGTGTGTGTCTACGTTCGGTCTGGTCCGTCACTATGAGCAGTTTGGTGGTGGGAATCGAAAGCACACATTCTAATACTCAAGTTCAGGTTCAATTCACTCTGCTCCCACACACATACGCACACAGATCGTATATATGTATTTAGTTCGTTCCTTTACCTGACGATCCTAGCTGGGGGCTTGGGGCTGAGATCGGACGAATGAGGGGAATGGAGGAATGGAGGACTGGCCAGAACAGTAACAGACGACGACGACTCAACGGAGCGTGCGCACGTCTGTTGTCCCGCTCGCTCTCTCCGTCTCCCTCTCTCTCTTTCTCTCTCTGCCGCTCTCTCACACACACACACACATCCAAATGCTGCTGTTGCCAAAATTTCGGTGAATAGTTTAGTGCTTTGTGTGTGTGTGTGTGTGTGTGTGTGCTTTCGACAATGCGCTTTTTTTTGTTGTTTTTTTGTGTGAGTGCTATCGCTGCCGCTGTCGTTGCTGCTGCTGCTGCTGCGCGACGCCGACGTCGACGCTGCCGTCGCTGTTTGCCTGCCTGCCTGCGGCAGTCGAGCACTCTCTTCTTCTTTAGCACGGCACGAATTCAGTTGAGTTTCTACGCTTGCAATCATCAAACGCAACGAAAACAATAAAAAAAACACACAAAAAAGCCAAAAAAGCCAACAAAAAAAAAACGCTGGCTGGCCGCAGACTGCTGCTGCTCCCAGGTCCCGTTCTCAGCGTGTTCTCAGTCCGTGCTGTGTGTAGTCATAGTTAGTCAGTGACAGTCAGAGCTTCATGCTGCTCGCGAGCAGCTCAGAGCCAAAGCAAATTCAAATTGCAAGCAGCGATCGCAACAATGCAACAGCAGCAGCCTTAAATGACACACTTCATCACACACACATAACTGTCTCCAATACAAATGCATACATGCTACATGCTACATGCTACATGCTGCATGCTACAGACATACCTCAATATAGTGTACGAGCACACATGTAGTTAAATAGTTTATAAGTGCGTCTTTGGTCGGTCGTTCGGTTCGGTTTCGGTTTCGGTGCGCGGTTCGGTAATTGATTATTAGAATAGTGTGTGTGCGTGTGTGTGTGTGTTATTATTATTATTATTATTAGTTTTTTTTTTGTTGATTTTTTTTTGCGCGTTCAGTGCCAAAAGTTATTTGCATTTAATGTCTAAGCCAAGATCTCAACATCTAAGCGAATAGCATTTCTTAAATTACCATATTACGTATACGCAAGCAAAATTTCTACCTCAACAACAACAACAACAATCCCAAACCCCAAACCAAAGCAAACAAAAGAACAGAACAACAACAAACACACCAATAATACAACAACAACAACAACAACAACAATCAGCAGCAGCAGACGCAGCAGCAACAGAAAAAAAAATGTTTGCTAAACGAAATTTGCACAAATTTGCCTACGACGAGCCAACGAATTATTGCACACATAATCTATTTCTGTTGGCATATTCGCAACAATACTGAACTATTAGAGATCCCCACAAACAATACAAATAAACACGCAACTAACAAGTCGGATGCTAAGCTGAGCGCAGCAAAAACCAAAAAAAAAAAAACAACAAAAAAATAAAAACAAAAACAAAATATATAAAAAAAACACGAAGGTATGCTAAATTGTGATTTGTGCTGTGTTTAAACACATCCATCGAATAGAGCACAATACATACATACATTCATACATACATATATATTGCCATTTGATTATACACACACACACACACACACACACACACAGACACAGACATGCGTCGTTCTATTCATAGAAGAGCTAAAAAGTGCAGCGCACTCATTCGCTCGCCTTGACTTATCTGATAGTTTTCACTTTCAATGTCATCGCCAGTGAACTGAACACGCGCGTGTGTGTGCATGTGTGTGTGTGTGTGAGAGAGTGAGTGAGTAGGCAAAGCTTCAGTTCACCGTTTGCCTATCGCCCACTTGTTGTCCGCCTCTATGAATAGCGGGGCCAAAGAGTGCGGGCGTAAAAAGAACAGTTCTCTATTTTTTTTCCTTCTTGTCTATATATATATATATATACATGTATGTATATATATGTGTGTAACTAATTTATACCAACTATTTTCTTAACCTGATTGGATTGCAACAAATGTTGAACCATTTTGCATTTAATACACCCAAATATCTTATAAATATTTCTTATCTTTTAATTGAATTTTAATTTGCAATTTGATTTGTCATTTAATTTATATACATTTCTGTATTCAGTTAACGTTAATTCAATAAATAGATAAATAAACTAATGTTAACAAGGATACAATAATGCGTTACAATAATAATAATAATTATTAGTAATAATGCTGACACGATTAACATGCAACAAGCCAACAAGCGTCTAAATCAAAAAGCGAAAACGAGCCCAAAAGAAACCACAACAAAATACAAAGAAGAAAAAAATGCAAAAATTGTGCCGCTACAAGTGTTTCAGTTATTTTGCGATGCGTTTGCTGTTTTCACTTGGTTCTTTTGATCGCGCTGACTGTTTTGCACTCGTTATATTTTCGAACGCATGCAAAACAAAACATACAAAATTAATTTTGCACTCGTTTTATTTGTATTTTGTCTGTTTGTGACTTATTCTTCTTCGTCTACTTTTTCTTCTTATTTTTTTCTTTTTGCTGCTGATAGTTTTTGCATTTCATTCCAATTTCGTTGTCTGCGTGTGATGTGTGATGTGTGTGTGTGTGTGACATAGAAATTGTCGCCGTGGTTGATATAATTTAAAATGCATTTGTTAACAATTTTCGAACATTTTGCATTGTTGCAATGTTGCAGCAAGTAGCGCAAATTCAAAACAATCATCATTTTTAGCAATCACAGCAGAAAAAGCACAAAAAAAAATTGAAAAGAAAAAAGTGCCCCCCAAATTAATTCGCAAACAGACATACAGTTATACACACACACATGTGCATATGCATATGTATGTGTGTTTGGATTAATGAAAAACAAAAAAAAATAACTTGAAAAAATACAGTTTCAGCGATCAAACAAGTTAAACGAGTTCGAATACTATAATTAACTTGAGCATTGTCTCCGCTGTGTCAGCTTTTTTACGAATGGTTTGTTTACACACCAATTGTAAATGTGATTTGAATCTAAATAGTCTTTCCACAATGCGTAATACACACACCATATTTAAATATATACATCTTAGTAAATGAATGCGCCTTAAAACAAATGGGTTCTAATTATATGCACATAAGTGTTATAGCTTTCCTTCCAATCAAACTAATTGCTCTCTCTCTCTCTCTCCCACTCTCTGTATTCTCTTTTATTGCAGTTCATTAAATAAGTCAACTGATCAACTTAGCACAATTTACGCAGCATTTGCGAACGCAACGCATAACGCATAACGGACTTGTGTGCGTTTGCGTGTGTGTGTGTGTGTGTGCGTGCGTGTGTGTGCGTGTGCATGCGTACGTGCGTGCGTGCGTGCGTGTAAGTGTGTGCGTATGTGAAGAACTAACGCAACAGGAATAAGAAGAAGAAGAAGAACAGGAAGAGGAAGAGGAAGAGGACAAGGAACATTTAATTCCCCCGGTGCAATAAAAAGCCGCCAAAATACGCAAAAAGGTGACTACAAAAAAGGCCAGCGTTGTTTCTACTGTTGACGACGACGACAACAACAACAGCAACAGCAGCAACAACAACAACAACATCAGCAACAACACCATCAATAACAACGCTAGGCAGCTGAAAACAGCAACAACAACAACAACAACAGCAACAACAATTGAGCTGCATAACACTTACCAACAAGAAGAACAAGAAGAAGAACAAGAACAAGTCAACATGGATGAAACACAGCATTTCTGTTTGAGGTGGAACAACTACCAGAGCAGCATCACATCAGCGTTCGAGAATCTTCGCGATGACGAGGACTTTGTCGATGTGACGCTCGCCTGCGAGGGTCGCAGCATAAAGGCGCATCGCGTCGTGCTCTCCGCATGCAGCCCCTACTTCCGCGATCTTCTCAAGGTAAGTGCAACCAAACAAGATTCATTTCATTTCTTTCTTAGTTTCTTAGCATAGAATTTGTTATCTTTCGCTTTTTAGTTCTACAGTTACTATTCTAATACATTGCCAGAAGTAGGGGGCGCGAGCAAAAGCACACATACACACACAAAAGCTTTGCACAAAAGCTATAGCACAGTTTACAGATAAATAGTTATCGATCATCAAAAACTCATGCAATGTTAACTCACTGTTAATCCTGTGCGGATTCTGTGAACAGTAATGAGCTTTGATATATTTTGAAGGCTATCGGTTATCGGCAAGCCACCATGAAAGCGGCAAGTGGCATCGAGATGGTAATAGTCAATTGCGAATGAAAAATGAGTTTAATCATGAAGAAAAAAGTGTACTTAATTTTATACATAAAATGATTGCATGTAAAAGTGGGCTTAAGGGTTAAAAGTGTGGCTTGGCTGCCACTGCTGCTGCACCAAAAGATCACAAACAGTATTTTCTGTCTTGCTTTGCTTTTATTTATTTATTAACGCAACTCTGACCTACATATTTATGGCAGAGAGAGAGAGACAGACAGACAGAGAGAGAAAAGAAACGCAAGCAACACATGTGCATCAGCTGCTAGTTGCGACGGAGTGAGATTGCTTTGCTTTGCCTTAAGTGCATCCTGTTTGTCATGCAACACACACACTCACACACACACGCACATGTACAGCTGCATGTGTGTGTGTGTGTGTGTGTAGCATGTATGTATAAGCAGCAAGCATACGCAGCGTTGGTCTGGTCTCTGTCCAGTGCCACAGGAGACAAGCAGCAAATTCCAAAATGAGGCAAACGGCTGTCGTCAGTTGTGCGGCACAGTTTAAATGGCAGCCTAATTAATAAAATGATGATGCCACACGCATGCAAACAACAAGCACAAATATATATATTAGTTACTATTGGCAAATGCATGCATGCATGCAACAGCAACAAAATGTTGCAAGTTTCGCAGCGACGTGGAAACGTCTCGTGCTCTTGGTGTAAACAGTTAAGGCAAAGTTTGTTTTCTTTTTTTTTTTAGCTGTTGTTTGGGTAAATAATACTTATTTTTGTGCTTTTAGCTAAAATATTACGGCAAGAATGAGTAAAATGTGCAAAATGAGCAAAAATGGGTAAAATGGGTAAAAATGGGTAAAATGGGTTCCCGTTGTGTGGCGGCCCAGGTTGCGTTTGCCTTCCTTTTTGCATTTTAATTTATTTAGTTGCGCACGACGGCAACAACAGCAACAACAGCAACAGCAGCAACAGCAACAACAACAACAACAATGAAAACAACTAACTACAACAGTAACAAAAGCCAAACAGACGACAACACGCCAAATGTCGACAACTAGTATGAGAAGCAAAGAAAAATAAGAAAAGAAGAAGAAGAAGCAGCAGCAGCAGCAGAAGAAGAAGAAAAACTTTATGCAGAGAGGTACAGTCAGAGAACAAAACGGGACAAAACGAAACAAAGCGAAAGAAAACGGCACAGAAACGGTTGAAACGGTTATCAGCTTTGCACCGTTTACCGTCCAGTTTCAGTTTCAGTTCCAATTCCACTGTCTCTTCGAATTTGAATGGCTTGCAGCAGCAGCAGCATTGAGGGACTTGTCAATCACTGCTGAGACTGGACCAATACCAATTGCCCAAACCCCATCCAGCCCCTGTTAGGAGAGTTATGCTAATCACGTCAGCAAGTCGCAGGTGAAGTTGCAGCAACCAAAAAGGCAACTTTAACTTAAGGCTACAAAGAAAGGGGCAAAGTGGCAGTTGGGCCAGTTGGGGGCAGCCTGTGCCGTCTCGTACTTTGCAGGCTTTCCTTTTTCCTTCTTTTTTTTTTTTGTGTTATTTTATTTTTATTATGACATTAAAATTATGGGAGTCGTCGGCTCATCGTCGTTTGCCAGGCCCCAAACCCAAACTTGGGCCGCTTGTGCCTGCATTGAAAATATTTGCACGCAATTGCGGTTTTTAGCAGGCCTCGTCGAGTCTTGACTTGGCCACTGCCTACCCCACTGCCCCCGCTCCGCCCCGCCCCACCGCGCCCTTCGGCAGCAGCTCCAAAACTTTGCCATTTGCATTGTTTGAGCTGTCATTGGCGTCACTGGTGACGACGACGACGACGACGATAGCAGGCCAGGGTTGGGTTAGCGGATTGGTTAGTGGATTGATTAGTGGTTGTAGTTAGTGGGATGCCGTTCCCCATTGCCGTAGCCATAGCCATAGCCATAGCCGTAGCCGTTGACGTTGACGTTTACGTTACGGTTGTAGTTGCCGTAGTTGCTTTTGCCATTGCCATTGCAGCAGAAATTATATAAATTACAAACTTCTCAGTTCTTAGTTTTGTTTGCTCTATGTGTGTCTCTCTGTGTCTCTGTGTGTGTGTGTGTGTGTGTTGGCTGTAAATATTTTCTCTCGACGTGATTTGTTAACATGATAGAAAACTTCATTTTGTAAATTATAGACGCAAACAGACAGGAAAAATAAAGAAGCAAAACAACAACAGCAACAATTTAATGCAGCAACTTTGTAAGCCAAATGCAGAGCAAAAGAATGTGTGTGTGTGTGTGCAGGAGAAAGAGAGAGACAGAGAGAGGGAGAGAGAGGGAGAGAGGTTGCATATTCATTGGGGCCATTTGGTGGCATTGAGGTCGCTAATGGTTGCAATGCTTACTGCTGACAATATATCAACATTGCGGGGCGTAGCTGGGGCCGATATTGCGTATACGACACCGATTGCAACACTGGAGACCGGGCTCCACCTACAGGCCAAGTTGCGTCACTTTTACAAGCTGTGTCCAGCCAATAAATTCGCAAACTTTCAGCCAAATGTTGTTAGGCAAATGTTGCAAAGAGGCAGCAGCAGCAGCAGCAGCAGGCTATGGTAATGAAGACCCCAAATGAAGACCCCAAACAAATGGCAGACAGAACAGCAAGTCGACATTTAATTTGTTAAAAAGGCCAACTAAATGCTGAGCAGAAAAAAAAGAAGAAAAAAAAGAATGACAACTTTGCGACTGCAACAATAACAGCCGTTGTGGGGCAAGGGAGCACAACAACAACAAATCACACAACAAAAAAAAAGAACGAAGAAAAAAATGCTAAAATTATTATATACGAAGAAAATTAGTACGAGTATACAAAACTTTGTTGGCAGTGCAACAATACGCGAGTCGTCGGCCAGAAGTTTGTAAATTCAATTTGAAATACATACAACAGCAACAACAACAACAATGACACAAACAGGCATGCAACCTAGAGTCCATGCCAGCTAACCGGGTCTGTGGCAGTGGCAGTGGCAGGGTGTGTAGCAGTTACTGCTGCTGAGTCCGCTTTGGCGACACTTTGCCTATGCTGCTGCTGCTGCTGCTTTGCTTGATCTTGCTGTGCCTGTGCCTGGCTTCTTGTTGTGCCTAGGCATAAATATTTAATTAACTGCAGCGCATTATTTTAATTAGGTGTAAAACTGCAAAACACACAGCCAGAAAAAACAAAATGAAGTATCAACAACTGCCAACTGGCAACTGGCAACGGGCAACGGGCAACTGGCAACTGGCAGCAGACAGCAGACAGACACTGGTCACTGGTCACTGCTGGCAGTTGGCAGTTGGCAATTGTTGGCGGGGCGAGAGTTAAGCGCTGCTAAAAGCATTTTGGCTTTTGTTCAACGTGAACTGTAACGGCAACTTGCAACTGCAACTGCAACAGTGTCTGTGACAAGCAGCTTTGAATCTGGCGCCTACACGCCTACTTAGCAGCTGCATGCAAAAAAAAAAGAAAGAAGAAAAACCATTTACAATTCACAATAGCCCCATTCACAATGCACGTCTACTTAGCGAGACTTGAGCACTTGTGACCAGATGCAAATAATACATTTGCAATTCACAATAGCCAATTCACATTCACAATTTACACGTCGAACAGTTGCTTAAAAAAAAAAACATTTGCAATTCACAATAGGCAAAAAAAAAAAACAAAATAAAATATACAAAATAATTCGCAATCTATTCAAGAAACTTTCTCAAAATTGTTGGCAATTCTTGAATGCTTTTCTTTTTGCCTTGTTGTTAATTAAATGAACAATCATGTTAAATATACAAACTGTAAATGTTTCTGTATATATCTATATATAATGCGATTAATGCATAAATGCATAGAGAAAGTGCACAGATTCCATATTCCAGTTTCCTTTTTATGCGTGATTTTCGCGCTCACATTTTCCCTTTGCCTTTGCATCCCGCCAGCTTCTGCTTTTTTTAGTCGACGTCTGTTGCTTCTTCTTCATCGTCTTCGTCTTCATGTTCGTCTCTGTTTTCTGCATCTGCTTCTGCTTCTGTTTCAGTTTCAGTTTCAGTTCCTGTTTCTCTTTTCGGTCTGCTGCTGCTGCTGCTGCTGCTTTGGCTGGCGATCACTTGATCACTGTCGTCTTGACCTCAATTTCACAATCTGCCGCTTCTCACACACACACATATATGTATATATATTTACATATATATATATACGTGCATACATATGTATGCATAGGTTGAGTGTGCAAATAAATTGCGAATGCAAGTAAATAAGGCAAAGCGACAAGTAAACTGTAAACTGCCTGTCTGATTCGCTCTGATCGGGATACACACAATCACACACACACACACACACACACATGGAATGGCGGCTGAGAGGCTGTGACGGCAACTGTAACTGCAAATATGCGGGAAGGGGGAGAGATGAACGGAGGAGGGGGGATGCACTGTGCGCAATCGAAATAATAACAAAGACGCCGTGACTTGACCCAATTTCTACGCCCTTTGTTGAGTGTTGCCACTTGATGATAAAGTGAAATTCACACACACACACACACAGAGACACACGGAGACACACACACACGCAGAGACAGACATGTTCACTAGTCATAAAAGTGGAGACTGTAGAAAGACTGCAAATGGCAAATTGCAAATTGCAAATTGCAAACTGTAGACTGAGACTGAGACACTGTAGACACTGTAGTCTGTAGTCTGTAGACTGCAGACTGTTGACTGTTGACGGAGACTGTAGTCTGCACACATATTGGGCACAGTGAGAAGTCGCCTGGCGTCTGCTCGTCGGGTGGAAGGGGGAAGGGGGAAATGGGGTCAACAGTGTGCAAACATTGCTGAAAATAAGCACATAAATGTGTATTAAGATTGGAGT
Source organism: Drosophila grimshawi (assembly GCF_018153295.1). Taxonomy (NCBI): domain Eukaryota; kingdom Metazoa; phylum Arthropoda; class Insecta; order Diptera; family Drosophilidae; genus Drosophila; species Drosophila grimshawi. The sequence goes on from NW_025063692.1 coordinate 3,709,357, forward strand.
TATATACGCAATATAAATACGCATACACTCAGAGAAAATAATCTAACGCTCGCCTCTCATTGTACAGCAAGCGCATTTCTACAACGAAAATTGTTGTTTTTCTTTCTAATAATCAGGATTTTCTAATTTGAAAGACTTGCAAAAAATTATATCCAATTTCGAATGAAACATATGTATTTTATAGACTTATAAAATTCATTTAGAAAAACTTGTGATTTACAAAATGGAGTTTTTTTTTTCATTGATTTGAGTAAAATGATTTTTTCATATTTTTCATATGCATTTCACATTCTAATTTCAGCTTTTTTTTGAGAAATATGCTGCTAATATCGAGAAACATATTGCTGAAAGCTAGAAAAAAAGCTTTACTAATTTTTAAACATTTTCAAAACTTCAGTTTTGAATCTTTTCTATATAACGAGTTAATAAGCAGCATTTGCACTTGGTTATATATCATATATATATATATATATAGTTATAGCGATGGGGCAGGGCTGAATTTACAAGTATGCTGCAAGTATTTATTTATTTATATATATATTTTTTTTCTTTGGATCTTTGCAGAGCACACCCTGCAAACATCCCGTCATACTGCTGCAAGATGTTAACTTTATGGATCTGCACTCGCTGGTCGAATTCATCTACCACGGCGAGGTCAACGTGCACCAGAAGTCGTTGCAGTCCTTCTTGAAGACAGCCGAAGTGCTGCGCGTCTCGGGTCTCACACAGCAGCAGGCCGAGGATACGCACAGCGTAAGTGGCAACTATTTAACTGTTTGCATAATCCACAAGAGTCCAATTACAATGCTGCACACCTTACAGCACCTGGCACAGATACAGAATTTGGCCAATGCCGGCGTTCGCACGCCCCTCAACACACACACGCATCATGGGGCGCTGCACGATGATGGGGCTGCCACATTGTTCAGCAGTCGCCAGACGGGCGGCGCTGCCTCACCGCCGCCGCCGCCGCCGCCACAAATGCCGCATCTAAATAATCATCTGTTGAAGCGCATGGCAATGATGCATCGCAGCAGCGCCGCTGCCGCCGCATCCGTCGTCGAGGAGACATCGCATGCGCTGAAGCGTCTGCGCTGCGCCGACAACGGTCTGCCCAACAACAGTAACAATAACAGCCCAGATTTGCAGCTGCATGCGCGCAGCGTGTCGCCCCAACTGACGCCGGCCGACTTCAGTACGATCAAGCACCACAACAACAACAATACGCCGCCCCTCAAGGACGACAAACGTGAGTAGAGCGCCCCAATCTCCGAGAGAGAGAGTGAGAGAGAGAGAGAGAGAGAGTGAGTCAATGTATCAATATCTGTGTCTCTTTTTTGGCATGCAGGCAATGGACCCACTGGCAACGGCAATGCTGGCAACGCTGGCAACAACAATTCGGGCAACAACAATAACAACAACAGCAACAACAACAACACAAATGGCAGCGGCAACGGCAACGGCATCTCGATCAGCGACAAATTGGGCAGCCTCAACTCATCGCCAATGGCTCGAGGCGTCGACGATGTCAAATCGGAGCCAATGGAGCTGGTCTGCTCCAATAATAATGCCAATAGCAATGTGAATGATGAGCACAGCAACGATTCAACTGGCGAGCACGATGCCAATCGTTCCAGCAGCGGCGATGGCGGCAAAGGCTCCTTGAGGTATGTTCAATGCTGCAAACTTGCAACTGCAACTGCAAACTGCAACTGCAACTGCAACTGCAAACTAATCAATTCGTTGTGTTGCAGCTCGGGCAATGATGATGAGATCGGCGATAATCTGGCCGCCCACCATGCCGCACAGCCGTTCATCATGTCGCCAGCTGACAACAAACTGTTTCCCGGTGCCGCATTCAACTTTCCGATGGGCAATCTCGATCACTCAGCCTTGCTTGGTGCGTACACAAATCACACACACACAGATATCACAGATATCACAGATATTTTATATATATATATATACATATATATCTAACGCAAAATATACATTTTTGTACCTTTCGTTTCGTCCTTCTTTGAACAAACAAACAAACAAACAAACAACAAATGCAGGTCTCAATCCACAACTTCAACAATCTGGCGAACTCGCTGCCTCTCCACAAGGTGAGTCCGAACATTTCTCTATTTACTCTATTGTTTCGCTCTATTTGCGCTCAAAAGCTCATTATTACATTTTTTACATCAAATGCAACAACCAAAAAAAAAAAAAAAAAAAAAAAAAAAAAAAAACAATTTTTTAAAAAGCAAAACAATACCCAATAAATTAATTACCAATGAGAAAAAAAAAAAGAAGTTCTAGAAATCCAAGTATTTTAACGTTGAAGAAATGTGTCTGTATCATTTGTTTTACTTGAAAAAAAAAAAAAATATATAATAATAATAATAATAAATAAACATACTTACATATGTACGTACATACATGCATATAAATCGGCTATATATATGTGTGTTGATTACAATTTCATTTAACTTTTGATTTATTTTACCTACACGAATATTTTTTATTTGATTTCATTCGATAATTTTTGTCAGTCATTTTCAATTTGATTTTGAAAGTAAACCAAGATACTAAATGTCTAACCAAAGGTGGTCTGCGGCCAGTCAGACTGTCAGACTGTAGTAGTGCTACAGGGTATATCTTGCATAATACTCACATAATAATAACAATCGAATCTATCGAATATATCGAATACCAGTCATCGACTCGGGGCCACCTTTGCTGTTGGACCAATTATTGCATTGCAAACACACGTAAAATCCAACAAAAACAAAAACATTTAAACACTGAAATATAATAGATATTTTTCAGTTTTCCAATTTGCTATTTTTTTCATATTTTTTTTTTTTGTAAACGTTTTTTTTCTGTATTTTTTTTTTTTTTTTTTTTTTTTTTGCATCTTCAAGTCTAACAAAAAGTATATAAATAAATTTCTTTCTTGTTTGATTGTTTCGATGGGAAATGTTTTCATTTATATTTCCGTCCACTCGTAAAGACAACTAGTAAAATGAAAATGAAAATGAGAATGAAAATTAAAAAGGAAATGCAATAGCCAAAGAACAATAGAAAGCTATAGAAAGCAGTTAGCCGTAATAATCATATGTATAACAAACCGCCACATTCTGATGTTGATGAAGATTTCGATGAAGATATCTTGCATATATACAAAAAAAAAAAGAAAAAAGGAAAAAAAGAAAAGAAAAGAAAAACGAAGAAGAAGAGAAATTAACAAAAAGCTAAGAAAAGAAATCAAAATTGAAATCGAATCACAATCATAAACCAAACATTAAACAGCAAACACTAGCAAACCAACCAAGCAACCAACCAATTGGCCATTCCAGATTACTTAAACTCCTGCAATTCTCCCACAACATCTAACTGAGTCTGTGTGTGTGTGTGTTAGGCTGTGTGTGTGTGTGTGTGTGTAATGACATAAAACTAATGAACTCCGCCACTGACAGCTTGGGCAGCAGCAGTGTTTAGCAAAAATGCACTGTTTTTGAATATGTGGCAAACATTTTAATTGCCGCTGTTATCCTGCGGTTAGGCCACAACAATTTGCCACTAGTCTTGCCCCTGCCACGTACATACATCGCTATCTAGCCGTGTGCACAACTAAAACCAGTTTGGAAAAAGCTTTGCGGCTTTGCGGCCTGTCCCCGCCCCCGCCCCCGCACCGCCCATCTAAAACATTATTATGCGTAGTTAATGGGGTATGTACATACATACATACATAGTACATATGTACACCTACATCAGGGATGTAGATAATTAATGAACACGTCTAACGCCTGGGGGCAAGCAGCGGATTTTGGGTTTGGATTTAGCCAAATCAGAATTATGATGTTGTTGTTGTGAATGGAAAGTGTCTCGCTCTTTGTAGTTTTGCGGAGGGATTTTCTCGATTGATTTTGGTTTGGATTTTGGCTCAGTGTTTGCTGCTTAATTGTTGTTGCGCCCAGCTTTTTTTTTGCGAGAAGTGCTTAACAAATTTATTTTCATTATTTTTTTTCTTTCGTCTTTAAGTTTTTGAGTTCATTTGGCTTACTTCATGTTCGCACACATGTCAAATCAGCAGATACGTCTATATCCGTCATATATATGCCACATTCGATTCTTGCTCGCTCGCTCTCTCTCTCTCTCTCTCTCTATCTCTCTCTCTCACTCCTTCTCTCTCTCATACACACACCCAATCGCTATCTCTTTCTGTCATACACGAAACTTAGAAAGTTAGTTTGAACAGAGAATAGACTCGAATGCAGCCAAATCCAGTTAAGAATCAAAGTTAACAAAGTCTTAAAAGAAATCTTAGCAATCGCAGCAAGTGTTTCACATATATCTATATATATATATATATATATATATGTTTTTCGTATATATTTTTGTTTCCTTAACATTTTTCCATTTTCCATTTTCCATTTCCATTTACGTTTTTCGTTTTAGTTTCGTTTATTTGTGTGCTAATTTTGTATTCGTATTTAAAACCGTTACCAAAATGTTATTACCTGCATTCTATACATACATGCATACGTACATACTTACATACATACATACATACATACCTAAATAGTTACATATTTGTGCTCATTCATACATCAAATCAAATTCATTAGTCTTTTGTCATTTGTTTTCTGTCTTTTGTTTTTTTCGTTTGTTTTGTTTTTTGGTTCATGTTGACCATTTCTGTTTCCGTTTCCGTTACTGTTAACTGTTGCTGTTATTGTGAAGGCTCAAATGTTATAATTCTCAAGAACAGCAGACTCTGAGAGACTGTTCCCATGTTCATTTTACCCACTTCCATCATCATTTCAAACAACATCTCAATTTTTAAGGAGCAAAAAAAAGCAGCTTTTTACTTTCAATGATCCCATTTTCCATATTTTGTTGTTTGTTGCTTCACTTTGGTTTATTATGTTAACAACAACTATTGTTTAGTATCAACAACAACAACAATAACAACAGCAACAGCAACAACAACAGCAACCATAACACAGGAACAACAACAATAACAATTACATTTTGCAAAAATCATTATTTGTTGTAATTTTTTTGTTGTTTTGGTAAAATGCAACGCATTATATAAGATCGATCGAATATATACTTATATATATATTATGTATTGAATTTTCATTTACTTTGTACGTCGTCGTGCTTGTGTCTAAAACTAAGTATACCAATTCTCCAAGCCAAATTTTACCCCGCCCCCACCCACGCCCGCTTCCCACAATCCAAAGCCCTCCCCCCTGCCCACTCAAACCCCAACCCCCCCCTCCACTCAATGACCATAAACAGCAAAAGCAAAAGAAAAGCTTCACGTATACGTATTTGCATTGAAACAAATTTAAACTAAAACAAAAAAAAAAAAAAAAAAAACAAAAAAAAAAAAAATACAAAAAAACAAATTATAAAACATAAATTGCAACTTTATTTGTTAATGTGTCTTTCGTTGAATTGTTTTCAATTAATTCCGACTTCTTTTCGCATTCGTTCCTCTGCAACCGAATAACCAACAAAAAATATATGGCATCAAAATTACAAAATTACAAAATTACAAAATTATCGAGACAATGTTTTCGAGTACGAAACAAGAGCTAAACGCATATCATTTTTATTTGCACATCAATCAAACAGCATAAAAAACAAAAACACACACACACACGCACACACACACACACCTATACATATACATATATATATATCTATATATATATATATACATGCATAAATGTATACTCTCTTGAAAAAGTGCAACGAATTTTCTCATCTTACAAAATTGTCGTATGTATCCCAAGCCTCCGCTCCGCTCCGTTCCGCCCCGCCCACACACATGTATATATATATATATGTACAATCAATATATGCATACATATATATGTATATCGATATTTGGCCCCACGTTTTTGTCGTGGTCTCCCCACACAAAAGAGCACACAAAGATTTGAACCTAAGACCTGGCAACTACTACGAATACAGCAAAGGGGGTTCGGGGATTGGGTGGGCTGAGCCCAATCGGGTGGTTGACTAATCGGTTAATCGGCTAATCGGTTATCTGTTTAATTGTATAATTGGCAAATCGAATGTGAACATATGCATAGAATCGAAACGAAATGAAATGAAATGAAACACAATGAAATGAAATGAAATGAAGAAGAAAACTGCACAGCAATTGGCATTTGTATACATATGTGGCACTTACTTGCGAGCTAAATTCCAATTCCAGTCAGTTCAGGCGATCGTTGAATATGTGGTACATATGTACCTACTGTACGTACTATGTGTGCACATATGTACCTACTGTAAGTACTACTTCGTGTACCTACTGTACATGGTATGTGTACATATGTACCAACTCTACGTACAATGTGTATATATGTACCTACTGTACATACTATGTGTGTACCTACGGTAGGTACTACTGTGTGTGCCTACTGTACGTACTACTGTGTACTTTTGTCGTCTGTGTGTATGTATAAGGGAAGCCTATACTTTCACATACATTAATATACGCATACGCCAACACACACATACACACACACACACACACACACACCCGAAACGCATACACGGAAAGCAGGTGAAAAATTATATAAAATTCTATAAAGCAGACAACAACAGCAATAACTCAAAACACATGCACACAATGGTCTTGGTCCCCAAAAAAAAACAACAACAAATAAAGCCCACACACTCACACACACACAAATGCACACACAAAAGCACACACACAAACACAGCCACTGGTCAAACGAAAAGTGTTCTCCAATGTGTATCGTGTACCGTTTATTAGCGATTGCGAGTCAGCCCATTCAATCTGAAAATACCCAAGAAAAAAAGCCACAAGCAAAAACAAAAACAAAAGCAAAAGCAAAAACAAAAGCAAAAGAAAACAATGCATAAAATGCAAGCGAGCATTTTTTGATTGGTGCTAAACGAGGCGCTCGAGATCACTACTAATCCATATACATTCGCATATATCCCAGTCACACACACACACACACACTCACACACACACACATACATACATTACATACATACACGCATACATACATACACGCATACATACATACACGCATACATACATACACGCATACATACATACACGCATACATACATACATACATACATATATATATATATATAAACATACACATATATATATATATATATACGCATACAATCTGTAGCAGCTGAAAACTAACTTCAATGATAACTAACGCTATATGTACCTATTTACTTTCCAATTAAATACTAACCGTTTGAATACAACAACTACTCTCCAATTACCAACGAAATTAGAAATGATTAGAGAAGAACAAGCAATGAATGAAAACAACACACACATACAAATATAATACATAATACATAAGCGATGAGATCCATTCAACAGTTACACAAATACAAAATACAAAATACAAAATACAAAATACAAAATACAAAATACAAAATACAATTACAACTATTAGTAATAATTACAATTAGTGAACTCATGTTAAATGCGCTTTACAAAACAGCCCGAAATACATTTAAGAAATTACTTACAGTTACACACACACACACACACACACACGCACACACGCACGCATATACTCTAAATTACACTTGAAAAAAAATACAAACACAAAGATACAAATCCAATTACCAAATACCAAATACAATAAGCAATAAGCAATCAATTAGCAAAGTAAAACAATCGAAAGCTTCACGTATTTAATTGATGGAAATTGATCGCTTTGATTTACGCTCCCTCTATATATATATATATATATATGTATATATATATGTAGAGAGAGATATATGTACATTTGTCGCTACATTTTCCTATAATTTATAAAACACACATGCACAAAACATAAACATAAAAAACATAAACATAAAAAACATAAACATGAAAAACATAAACACAAACACAAAAAGAAAACAACAACAACAACAACAACAGCAACAGCTTAGAACTTAATTTAATTTCGTATGCAAACCGAAATTGACTAATTTTAAGTTGATTAATTGGTGCCCAAGTTAAGCAAGACTGTAAAATATTATTCAAGTTAAGTTTAAGCACACCCACATTGGCCAAATCAATACCACCAATAATTGATGATAATAATTGACTGTACCCTGTACCCTGTACCCTGTACCCAACCAATCGAACAATCGAACAATCGAATTGCACAGCATTCACAGCCAGTATGCGTACATCACTCAGTTATGTACATCATCATCAACATCATCAACATCAGCATCATCAGCATCATCTTCTTCATCATCGATAAACCGAAAAAGACATCATTTGAAGTATGATAAATCGAATCAAAACCTTTCTTCATTGAAAACATGAAAACAGCATTTAAATTTGAGAATCAAAAAAAAAAAAGAAGAAATTCGCAACTGTTTTCATCATTTTTAGTTCGTTTTCCAAAATTGATGTTTGCTGTGCAATTATAATAAGTAAAAAAAAAAACAAAACAAATCCATTTGTATTATGTCTAAGTCAGAACGAATTCGAATAATTTTATATATATGATGATACACCTAATTATAACCAACAAGGGAAAACCAACACACAACAACAAAGTCCACAACAACAACCCTGCCAACCCTGCCAACCCCCAAACCCCAACTTCCGCCAACTCAACACACACACACAAAAACCGACTCGAAAAAAGAACAAGCTAATTAAAATCAGAAACATTTTGACATCAATGTAAACAAATTTTGATGCACAAAGTAATTTAATTGAAATAAAATTGCTAACCTAAAACTCGACGTGAAAAAAGAAAAAGAAAAGAATGAAAAAAGAAAGCAATTTGGGAATGGTTTATTTTTAGTCCTTTATTTAAGTGACACACACACACACACGCACACACGCACACTCGAAGTACATATATGTTTATGTATGTATATGTATATATATATACACACACGCAACAACAACCACAACAACAACAACAGCAACCACAGCAACAACCACAGCAACAACAAGAACAAATCCAGCAGCAACAACAAGAACAAGAAAGAAGCTAAGAATTATTATGGTGATGGTGTTTAACACAAACACACACGCACACACAGCCACACACACACACACACAGCTACACACACACACACACACAAGCATATACACAGACCAACAAACAAACAAACAAACAAACAAAGAAACAAACAAACAAACAAGCACGCAACACTGAAAACAAGGCTCTGTTCCTTTTACGTTTGATTTCCTATTCCTCCTTTCTGTATATTGCCACACACTCCGCACACTCCACAACGGTAACGAGTACAACAATAACAACCCACAAACAACGATAATACAAAACAATACAATATTAATCCCAACAGTAACAACAAAACAAAAGAAAGCTAAATTACAACAAAAAAACAAAAAAGAACAAAAAAAGAAAAAACGCAAAACACAACAAATTTAAAAAAAAAAAAAGAAAAACACAAAAAAACACTGCGAATTCGAATTCGAATTGTTTTCAAGGCGAAATGCACTTGTGACTGCGACTGCAGTTCAAAGTTTGAAGATATATACATATAAATACATATATATATATATATATAGAAGATAGCTTCGATCTGCAGCCAGCATTAGATCAGTTGTCGACTCTCGAACAATCAAATCAACAAAGAAATTAAATCTTTTCACTTCTAGTTAGCCAACAACAACAGCAACAGCAACAGCAACAAGAACAATTTATTCTTTCATAGAACACCCCTCGATTTGTCCACCGATTTATCCGCTGTTCTGGCGCATAAGTTCGGGCTGAGTACCTTTAACTTTAACCCTCCCCACCCCCCCCAGAATCATCTACTGCAATATACAGCAAACCACAGCCAACCACAGCAAACAGCAAACAGCAAACAGCAAACAAAAATATATAAATCAAAATTACAAAGCGTACACCACTTGTTTGTTACAATTGTACAATACAAAATACAAAATACAAAATACAAAATACAAAATACAAAATATCAAATAAATCCAAAGTTAAATTGAAAGTTTTAATCAAAACAGAAACGTTAGAGTATATATATATAGTAATATATATTTAATTAAAGGAAACAAAAAAAAACAAAAAAACCAAAAAAAAAAAAAAACAATAAAAAAACAGAAACAAAAATTTTTATATATTTGATGAAAAAAATGCTTGCGAAATATTAATGATAATTTTCCAAATAAAACCCACAACTAAAAAAAAAGACATATATATATATATATATATATACAAATATATATATGAAAAAGAAACACCAACCAAAATTCGAAATAAAAACAAAAAAAAAAAAAACAAATTAAACTCGTTGTCCTTGGGCTAATGCGACGTTTTCTGACTTTCTTCCCTAATTGTCGTCAGGTCAACTGACGACAAATGCTACAACTTCTACAACAACAACAAACAACAACAACAACAACAAATGCAACATGTTAAACAACAACAACAACAACAACAACAACTTCTACCTGTCACACTCTGAACAAACAAACAACAATAACTCCACAACAACAATAACAACCACATCAACAACAAATCAAAAAACAACGCCAACGACAACAACTACAACAACAACAACAACAACAACAGCCATCACAAACGCCTCTGGCATCTGTGGGCTTAATCTCTCCACATTCGCAGCCAATTG